>NC_027756.1:17582081-17590103 GCF_000695525.1 Brassica oleracea var. oleracea | reverse complement strand
ATAACCTCATTAAAACGAAGATTCCAGCTCCGAGATGCTTGCTTCAAACCATAAATGGAACGTTGAAGCTTGCATACTTTCCCAGCACTTCCAGGGACTGTGAAACCTTCAGGTTGTGTCATGTACACATCCTCTTCGAGATTTCCATTAAGGAAAGCTCTTTTCACATCCATTTGCCAAATCTCATAGTCATAATGAGCGGCAATTGCTAGTAGAATCCAAATGGACTTAAGCATTGCAACTGGTGAATAAGTTTCATCATAGTCAATACCATGAATTTGTTTGTAACCTTTAGCCACCAATCTAGCTTTGTATATCCGTATATTACCATCCATGTCAGTTTTCTTCTTGAAAATCCATTTACACTCAATGGTTTTAACACCATCAGGTAAATCAACCAAAGTCCACACTTTGTTTACTGGCATGGAGTTCATTTCAGATTCTGCAGATCCTCGCCATTTATCGGAGTCTGGGCCCATCATAGGTTCCTAAAAGGACGTAGGTTCATCAGTTCATCACTCTCTATTATCAATAGATCATGATGATCTGTCACCCAAACCCCATATCTTACTGGTTCGTGACGTGTCTTTTCGGACTTATGTACCTCAGGTTCCACAGGTGTAGATTCTACAACTCTTCGTAAATCTAATTGATCATCTTCCTGAGAGGATGAAACATTTTCCTGTGTTTCTCGAACTTCTTCGAGTTGTATTTTACTCTCATTCTTCTTCTTAGAAAGAAACTCTCTCTCAAGAAAAATGCCACTACGAGCAACAAACACTTTGTTCTCAGTGGAGTTGTAAAAGTAATAACCTTTGGTTTCTTTGGGATAACCAACGAAGAAGCATTTATCAGATTTTGGTCCAAGCTTATCTGTAAACATACGTTTGACATAAGCATCAGAACCCCAAATTTTCAGAAAAGACAAATTTGGAACCTTTTAGTCCACATATCATATGGAGTCTTTTCAACTGATTTTGATGGACATCTATTCAGCTTAAACGCATACGTTTCTTGAGTGTATCCCAAAAGGATGGTGGAAGATCTGCATGACTCATCATAGATCGAGCCATACCTAATAAAGTTCGATTTCTCCTTTCGGACACACCATTCCATTGTGGTGTTCCAGGAGGAGTGAGTTGTGAAACAATTCCACATTCTCTCAGATGATCATTAAACGCTTGACTCAAATGTTCTCCACCTCGATCATATCGAAGAGCTTTTATTTTCTTGTCAAGCTGATTTTGTACTTCATTCTGAAATTCTTTGAACTTTTCAAAAGATTCAGACTTATGTTTCATTAGATAAACATAACCATATCTACTGAATTCATCAGTAAATGTAATGAAGTACTTATATTTTCCTCTAGCATGTATACTCATTGGTCCACATACACAGTATGTATAAGTTCCAACAAGTCTTTGGCTCTTTCACCGTGTCCAGTAAAAGGAGCCTTAGCCATTTTACCCAATAAACAAGATTCACATTTTTCATATAATTCATAATCAAATGAGCTCAAAAGTCCATCACTATGAAGCTTTTGAATGCGTTTCTCATTTATGTGGCCCAAACGACAATGCCAAAGGAAAGTCTGATTCGCGTCGTTAGACTTGAATCTTTTGGTACTGATATTATAGACAGGCAAGCTCTGGTCTACAATATAAAGTCCATTCTCTAATGGACGGCTATCATAAAAGATATCATTACGATCAAAAGAACAACACTTGTTTTTGATCGAAAACTGAAATCCTTCCAAATCCAAACAAGGAATGGAAATAATATTCCTACTTATAGCAGGTACATAGTAGCAATTCTTAAGTTCTAAAACCAAGCCTGAAGGTAAAGACAAGTAAAATGTTTCCACGGCTAATGCAACAACTCTTGCTCCATTTCCCACTCGTAGGTCCACTTGACCTTTATCCAAAATTCTACTGCTGCTTAAGTCATTCATATTCGTACAAATATGAGCACCACAGCCGGTATCATTGTCCTTCTTAAGGGCATATTGAAATGAAAATGGGTTGTGAGGAGTTAACATTGCTGGAATAGAAGAATAGCGAATATTAATATGATGTTCAGAAATTAGAGAAATCTCAACAATTAAGAAAACTCATATTATATTCAAAAAATTTTCTCAAATGAATATAATAATCCAAGATCCATATTTCACTAAAATTCGAGTGAGCTTTGGCTCATCGCCCGAATGTTTAGCTATTTAGGTAAGCAACACTTTGCTAATTATATCAAATATAATTCTTGGTTGTCAGACGACATCTTATGTCTTATCCAACCTATGTCTGTAAGCCCAAAACCGTTTTGATAGCCTCGTCAAGTAAACCAATCTTATATTCATATGGTAACCGTTATTATCTACTTCACTCATGTAAATGCAGACATCTTGCTTTGGCAAGCCCATCTTACAACAAAACAAGCCTTGATAGTTGATAAGATTGGTAGACATCAAAAGTACTTGAAATTAATTGAGAAACAAATTTTAATTCAATTTTAAACTTATATTTAAAATTTATATCTAATATAAATATAAATATAACTAATACATATCTTATATGTATTTTAATTGAATTAAATAAGTAAATTAATTTAATCTAATTAAAATAATTAATTATTTATATATTTGATTTTAGAATTTAAACTAATTAAAATCTGATCAAACGACCAAACCAATTGCATTAAACAACCTAAACCAATTGTTGGTTCAATTGGTATATACACATCTCATATGTGTTTTAGGTTAATTTATAAACACGTATTCAAGTATTACAATAATACGATTGCCTCTTGAAATTATATGTATGCAACATGCAACTTCTATACAACATGAACAAGATCATCACATGACAACACGTATATCTAGATATTCTTAATCGGTTAATTATAATAATTGGATTGATCACATCAAACAAAACTATTATGAATTAACAAATAACCATGCATCTTTCAATAAAGAGAAGCACTAACGCTTAATGGTTATTTTAACAACATATTGTTCTTACGCACGAATCAGATTACGCTTCTGCGAAATTGATAACTACGCCAATTTAATTATCGTTGAAACTATAAGATTATTTATCTATACCAAATTATAGACTAAATAAGATCTGATTTCAGTATTAAGCAACCTGGCTCTGATACCACTGTTGGAATTCATACCGGTTTATAACGATTTATAAATCAACCTATGAATTTAGTTTGCCTAGATCTCATGCAAATACTAAATAAATCTAGATCTTAGAGTTTCCAATATACTTGGAAGTTTTACAGCGGAAGGATGAATAAACCAAATCGAGATTTCTAGCACTCCAAACGTCGTGTCTTTACTGGTATCCACACACACAAATTGGAACGATACGGGATGCTATTATCGTTGAGACTTCTCTCAAGAACTCACGAACACTTCGTCTATATAATTAAGTTGCGGCCGAGGAAAAAACATGCAAATATCATAATATGTGTTTGGTATATATACACGTAACCTAAATCAATTAGGTTTGCCTATGGGCTCAGCCCATACTTAACTTTGCTCTTTTAATAATAATGACCATCATTATTATTTCAAAGTAACGTGACCCTTTTTTATACTCACATCACGTATGTGAATATATATATACATATATTATATCATATATAATATTTAGTATGAACTTAATATTTATTAATGATCCAGTTTGTTTAGGTGTGTGACCCTATAGGATCATATAATATTAGTAATGAATTCTCAATTTATAGAGTATAAGCGGTTTCTAGCAAAACATTATAATCACCTAATATAATCTAACGGTTGAATCTCGACGTTACGACTTTAACTAGAGTAAATATAATAGATTTGGACATTCCCAACATTCTCCACTTAACAGGAATATCTCTAACCAATCAAATCTACCAAGAGACTAATTCCCGTGCTAGTTCTTTATATGCCATTACTCGAGCTACATTATTTGTTAATTTATATGCCTTTACTTTAGTTGATTTGAATTTGCAAGATCTTGAAATTGTTCTCCATTGCTGCATGCAGCATGGTTCAAGTTTTGGCAAATGAAAACTCCAAGAATTCCCAATAATCAAATCAAGTAAAAGATACTAATATGATATCATGAGCCAATCTAAGAATCACACAACAAAAAGAAAACCAAAGTGCTAAGAAGCGATTTTGTCCGAACAAAAGTTATAAAAAAAAAAAAGATACTAAGCAGCTTTGGGCTTAGGAGTCCTCTTCAGATTCCTCTTAGTGGGTGTTGAGTTCTTCATTCCAATAAAGAAGAGTAATGCTCCAAAGAGTGCAACGCTCTGCAATAACAAAAGGAGTGTTGAATTTATATCTTAATCATTTGTCCAGATTCTTGAAATTAAGACAACTGACAAAAACAATTCAGGACAGACCTGCAAGAACTCAGTCAACAATGGAGAGAAATGACGCTCCTCAGGTCCGTAGTTGTAGAAATCATACAGAATAGGACTGAAAACCGCAAGGTAGAAAGCCTAACAGAAACAGAATAAATGAGAAACATAAAGGGTAGAAAGTCTTGAATCACTTATTTGTGAACATGTACGTGTTGAAAGAGAGGAAACCTAACCAGAAGATAAGCACCGAAGATGTTTCCGATAACAAAGAGTAAGCCTCCAACTCCTTTCAATGCAACTATAGCAGCAACGACTTGTTTTACCTAAATACAAATCATTCTCCACGTCATACAAAAAACACACATAGAGATAGATAGCCAGAGAGCAAAAACCATCATAAATACCTCTACGCTAGGCAAAGTTACACCTAATCTAGAAGATAGATGTGACTTGGCCAGATGAAGCTTTGGAGCCAGCTCTGTAGCTGCAGGACCACCATCAACTCCAAAGTCATTGAACCTAACAAAAGTACACAAAGAAAACATATCAAGAAGTCACCAAGACCTGAGATTCAACTAATATTTGATAAAATGTATTCAAGCTCCATGTACAAATCAATTATAGTATAAAATCCAGATCGAAACATAAGATGGTTTTATTCAGATAAGTATTCGATTTCGAAAGAGCATACAAAGCCTTTCAATTCCAGATTAGATCTTTCCAACACAGAGCAACGCGAGAACAGAGGATAAATGATAAAACTTACATTTGCCAAGCGGAGAGGATGAAAAGAGAAGCGAAGAGAACTCTTCCAAGAAACGAGAAGAAACCCATCTCTCTCTGTTGCTCAAGGTCAAGCTCCCTCGTAGATTTATCGACGTAGGTTAGAGAGGGAATCTTCTTCTTCGGCGAAAAGTAATAGTTCCTGGTTTTTGAGTTTATTTATTTTATTTTATATTTAAAACTGTATTTTGGATTTTATTTACGTTAACTCCCAACCAAAAACTGCCTTCTCCAGATCTAATTAATCGGTGATTTTACTTTTTTCCGACAAACAAACCAATAGGGAAACTATTGTTATAAACCATATCATATCATGGATGTCTATAACCGATCCGGTCTATAACCGGTCCAATACCAAGAGAGAGACAGCCCAACCCTAGGAGAGAGAGAGGCGGCCGCATGAAGAGGAGAGAGAAGCGGCTTAGAATTTAGAGAAAACGAAACCTTATTTCCTTTTCCTTGTATCATATATATATTTTCTATATTTATGTCTTTCATTTTATCTCTTTGTAACTCTCATATATAAGAGCACCTTATGATTGAGTAATAATACACACAACTCACAGATTTCTAAACCTTAAGTTCATAACACGTTATCAGCACGATAGCCTCTAACACCCTAAAACCAAATCAACAAAACCCTAAAACCCTAAAACGAAAAGGAATCTGCCTCGAAACTTCAAAGAGACCGTTCTCCCAAACCGGGAGGACCCAGAAAACGATCAAGATATCAAATCGAAGCCCTTGCCGAGACGAATCAGTCAGTGCAAACCGCTTGTCGATCTGACCACCGACGCGCCCTCACGCACAGATACAGTGCGCGCCGATTTGCTTTCAGCTCGTGTCCACCTGATCAGCTCCAGCCCCAAGGCGTTCCTGATCCTAGACAAACTCAGCTCCATCCTGCATCAAGGACATCTCGCGTTCCAGACTGTAAGCGCCCCGTTCGCATCAGAGCCGCTCGCGATCCCGACTGCAACAGCTCCCGTTTGATGATCAGCTGCTCGCGTCTCCAACCTCAATCCGTTCGCATCCAGGCCAGCTCGTGTTCAGCTCGCGTTCCTGCCCAGCTTGAGGTTAATTCTCTTGGTGGTCCGGTTTCAACAATCTACTAAAACTAAAGGTAAATTCGAATTCTAAGAACATGAAAATCGAATTTGGATTGTTTGTAAAGAATGAAACCATAAAACCTAATCTATAAAGATAAAAGCTATAGGATAATAGATCAATCCCTAATGAGTAAATCGAAACTCTATAAGTTCGATCCCCAAACCCTAAAATCGAGATTGATCCATTGATCAATTAAAATCAAAGCCTTAAAGATTTTGAATCTCAAATCAAATCTCGTTGATCTAAGATCAAATTTTCGAAAATACCTAAACCCTAATTCGAAAAACTGATTAATTAAAACTTATTGAATGTTGATTGAGATTGAATTGATCATCCTGAAATTGTAATTGCTTGTTAATCAAATCGAAACCCTAAAATCATAATTTTGAAAATCGATTTTGATTGTTTGAATTGAATATTAATTGATTGATTTAATCACCTAGAACTATTGCTAAGATTATTTAAATTTGAATCTGAATGAATTAAGATTGTTTAGATTGTTTAAACTGAAACCCTAATAACCTAGTCTAGATTATTTTGAAATCGAATCTGAATTGTGGCCGTGTGGCCTTGTTGCATTCTAGGTTAATAGTTCTTGATCATACCTTGTGGCCGTGTGGCCTTGTTGCATTCATACCCTAATTTGATCACAATTGATTGATTGCAAATTGCACTTAGAACTTTTCTAGGAATGGTATTGAATCAAATCAAGTAGCCGTGTGGCTTGTTCTTTTGTTTGGCCGAGAGGTTTGTTTGGATTGATTGCATCATATAGAAACAATGTATGTTAGGATTGCAATTACATGACAAACTAAATTCATAAGATTGAACCGATTGCATTCATGGCCGTGCGGCATGCTTATTGGCCAAGAGGCATAGATCTTGGCCATGAGGCATTGATTGATTGTTTAAACCTAAAACCCTATTCGTTTAAACCCTATTCCTAAAGACCTAAAGATATTAATCTATGATTTCAAATGTTGAAAATCAACAACCTGGATTTCGCTGCCCTAAATCTCTCTGGAGATAATTACCTTCAATGGGCGCTCGATGCTAAGATCATCCTGAAATCCAAGGGTCTCGGTGAATGTATCACCGAGAACAATAATGATAATGAGAAAGATCGTTACAGAGCCATCTTGATTATTCGTCATCATCTAGCTGAGAGTCTCAAGGATCAATACCTAACCATTGAGAATCCACTAGATCTTTGGAACGAATTGAAATCGAGATATGATCACCAAAGAATGGTGATCTTACCAAATGCTCGGTTTGATTGGACGAATCTCAGAATCCAAGACTATAAGTCTGTGGACGAGTATAACTCTGCACTGTTTAAGATTGTTTATAAAATGAAACTGTGTGGTGAAAGTATTACGGAACATGATATGCTAGGAATGAATTGAAATCGAGATATGATCACCAGAGAACAGTGATCTAACCAAAAGCTCGGTTTGATTGGACGAATCTGAGGATCCAAGACTATAAGTCTGTGGACGAATATAACTCTACACTGTTTAAGATTGTTTATAAAATGAAACTGTGTGGTGAAAGTATTACGGAAGAGGATATGCTTGAGAAAACCTTTTCCACTTTCAATGCAAGCAATGTGCTGTTACAACAACAATACCGTGAGAAAGGTTATAAGACATATGCTAATCTTATTTCTTGTCTCTTGCTCGCTGAGCAGAACAATGAATTATTGATGAGAAACAGTCAGATAAGACCTATTGGATCAGCTCCACTACCTGAAGCACACACGACAGAGGA
>NC_027756.1:17545273-17581921 GCF_000695525.1 Brassica oleracea var. oleracea | reverse complement strand
TTTTATTAAAACTTAATAAAAGGAATGAATGATTTTTGAAAACGCCAATATGATTTGCGGGTATGGTACACATTAAGGGCTATGGCCAGATATGTATAAGGGCAAGCATTTAGATGCTTTATATTCACCCAGAGAAACCCATTGAGATTATAAAATATAGAGATATAAGAATGGTTTCCACAATGATACAATGGGCAAAAGGAAACAACAGTTCCTTCAGAGTTATGAAAATCGCCCAAGGCCATATTAAGTCCTAAAGATTATACCTGCATTCCCTATTGATCTAGACTATGTCAAGATCAGTATGATAGAGGCAAAAGTCATGGTAACCAGAATGGTTTACCCACAAAATTATACACTTTATGGCATGACCGGATTGGCCATTCCGGTCCAAAACGTGATGCGAAATTGATATTGGAAAAGACACAAAGATTTATCCCATAGAATCTCACGTGTGTAGCATGAACACAAGGGAAACTCATTAGGCCATGATGTCCCAAAGCACTTAAAGATTATAGTATGTCCATGGGGGGGCAGTGAGGACAAATTCGCACATGTCCATACTATATATAGCTTGGCTGAATCCTTTTATAAATCTGTATTGGCCATTACCCATAGGTACAAACTCTCAGTCCAAGGGTTGGGGACACACGAATTTACATGCACCTTAACTAATAAGCATCAGACCATTTAAGTGAGCATAGATATTCCCATCTCAAATTTATTACGGGTCCTGAGCCAGACATATACCATCTTGAGATATTTGGATAAGCCACCACCAATATATGTGCTGTCTAAGATGGATCCTTAGAAGAGGATGAGGATGGGGAAGTTGCTACAGAGTCTAGACAACGTATGAAACGTGGTAGACCAAATAGGTTCCAAAAGATAAGAATCCTCGGAAACAAAAGAAAAGTGCAAAAGAATGATAATCCAAATCCAAATCCGAGGTTACTAAGGAAACCATCCCAGACATGGAGATAAGGCCGGCCGGCTCTAAGGTACAGGTACCAAACAATGTAGCTTGGGACGCCAAGCTGCAAAGTATTAAAGGTCCTGATAATAATGAATCTCAATCGATTATATCAGATCTGGAACATAATGGAACGAATAAAGAATGTCAACATAAGATGATTTATTTGCATACAAGGTAGCACTTGAATTTATGAATATAAGCGAGGATCATGAACCCACATTACTATAAGAGTGCACACTCGTAGAACAAATTGGATTGAATGTAACGTGAGGTTAAATAGTTTAAAGAAGAAAGGCGTATTTGGCCATATGATTAAGACGCCATATGATGTTAAAACAAGTGGATATAAATGGGTCTTGTGAGGAATAGAAATCGTGAGATATAAAGCTGATGTTGCACAAGGATTCTCACAAAGACCAGTAATAGATTATGAGGAGACATACTCCCATGTGGTGGATGCAACTACTTTTAGATTTCTCATAAGTCTAGCTATATAAGAGATAAAAAGTAGACTTGCAGCAAATTGATGTAGTGGCCGCATATTTATATGATCCACTGGATAATGAAAATACTAGAGGGTATTGAGCTGAAAGTACAGCAAGTTCTCGAGAACAATATTGATAAACATCAAAGTATATGATCTGAATATCCTAGGAACCTCTGGGTACAATTTTCCAAACAATTGATTATCTCAAGAAAGAGTTTTGAGATGAAAGATCATGGAAAATAAAGTTTTGTTTGGGACTACAGCTTGAGTACATTAACAATGAAATCCTTGTGCATCAAATAGTATATCCATAAAAGGGTACTCAAGGGATTTAATGTGGACCAGTGTCACCCATTATCTAGTACATGGGTGTGAGATCACTTGTTTTAGACACTGATCTGTTTGGTCCACAAGAAGGACATGGTCGTGAATATCCCTGACTTGGACACGGATCCTTTGGTCCCAAGAAGGACAAAGAAATATGTCTTTGGTCGGTAAAGTCCATTACCCAAGTATGGTCGTGAATATCCCTGACTTGGACACGGATCCTTTGGTCCCAAGAAGGACAAAGAAATATGTCTTTGGTCGGTAAAGTCCATTCCCCAAGTCCCATTGGCGCCTTGTTGTAATAGACAAGCCATACTAGGCCGGACATGTGTTCTTGCCGAGAATCTCCTATATGTTTAGCTCATGTTCGACCATAAGGCACTAAAGACATACACGTCCCTAACCTTAAGTACTATTGGCGCATTGCCTTGATATTGAGACCATTAGTCATTGGTATCCATGAAGCTCAACCATCAGGTTGAGATGCGCCAACTTGAAGGACATATACAAAGATTGGGATACGTAGACTGACTGGAAGATTTTCAGTGATGTTCAGAACAGGGAGAGTAATGCGTGTTGTACTCTTTTTCCTTAACCATGGTTTTGTCCCACTGGGTTTTCCTGGTAAGGTTTTAATGAGGCAACATCCAAAGCGTATTACGAACTCTGTATGGTTATGACATTCAAGGGGGAGTGTTATAAACTATATGATGGATGTCCATAACCGGCCCGGTCTATAACCGGCCTGCTCTATAACCAGCCCAATACTAAGAGAGAGAGAGAGACTGCCCAACCCTAGAGAGAGAGAGAGGCGGCTGCATGAAGAGGAGAGAGAGACGGCTTAGGCTTTAGAGAAAATGAAACCATATTTCATTTTCTTTGTATTTGTACACTTTCCATATTTATGTCTTTCATTTTATCTCTTTGTAACTCCCACATATAAGAGCACCTTATGATTAAGTAATAATATACTGATTCCTAAACCTTAAGTTCTTAATAACTATAATATTAATTACATTATTACATGTACGATTTTGTCGGTATAGTAAATGTTTTTAAGAAACCAAAAAGTTTGGAGGTTGGCCCAGTTTGATTTCCTTGTAAGTGTTTTAAACGTCAATGTGTCAGTACATAACAATTGGGGATGTAGCTCAGATGGTAGAGCGCTCGCTTAGCATGCGAGAGGTACGGGGATCGATACCCCGCATCTCCATTTTTGTTTTTGAATCTTCTTTTTTCAAGGTACACAATACAACAACACATCACTCTCGAACCAGCTCGTTCAACATGTTACAGCTACGATGATATCTCCTGTTTCAACATGTTACCGTCACGACTTTTCAAACACATTAAACGGGTCCCTCAGAAACTCACCTTCACTTCTGTCTTGTCTCTAACTGATTTTCTTCTTCATCATCCCCTATCATCCCCTCGGTCTCGGCTCTATTTCTCCATTAACATTTAAATCCGGAAAACAAAAACTCATGACATAAAAATCAGGAAAATTTGACCTCTTAGCTTCTTTTTCGACGAATGTAGGAGTGAAACATAACTGAAGTTCCTCGGATCTTCCATTCCCCTTGGATACATTTGTATATAAAAGTAAAACAGAAAAGTGCAAAAATAAAGTAGTGTGCTATGTATGATAAGAACTTAGTTTTGTTTCTTCTTTTGTTTATACCTCAAGTCTGTTAGACACATCGTTATGTAATCCCAATGATTGTTAATTACTACTGGCATTTATTTTTGTTGATTTAACTGATTTCTTGTAATGCATTAAAATTGTCAGTTTGTGAGTCTTGTTTTATTTTCATGAGTTGATTTTGAACTTGACTTTGTCAAGCTTGCTAGCTAGGTCAGTTTCCTTTTAAATTTTATTTACTAACTGTAATTAAATTTTAATTTTATAGCCTTAATTATAGAGAAAATTTTACTTATACACTTTTTTTGGTACCACCAATCAAAGGACATTTTCATAAATACCATATTCATTAATGAGTAAATGACTAAAGTGACCCTAACTTATCTAGGTTTCTTCCAAATCATCATCTTTCTTTGGAGAAAGCATCCGCCGAAGATACAAAGCATCTTCTCTCTCATGTAACCGTCGATAAGAGCAATCACACTCTCGATTACAGAGAATCAAGACTCAAAACTATCATTGCTTTACCTTCACCCTCGATTCTCTTTTGGCTCGTGAATCTCGATTCTCGAAGCTTCATCTTCATCTTCATCTTCGATTATGGATTATGGAGACAAGAGCAATCACATTCTCGATTCTCCAAGCTTCATCTTCGAGTTTTGAGTATGTTCCTCCTTCATCTTCATCTTTAAGTTTCGATTCTTCTAGTTTTGTTCTGTCAAGTTTAAAAATTTATATCGAGATTCATAATCCAAAAAAAAAATTCTGCTTTTTCACAACTCGTATGTTTCTAATTTGTGATTTATGTTTGTTTTTCTAAAGATTACAGTGGTTCTAGGTTATCTTTCTTTATGTTTTATAGTGGTAGTGATTTAAGATAGTGATTTACGAGTTTAGGAGTTTACAGTGATGGTGATTTAAGATAGTGACTAGATTTTGACCCGCGCTTTCAAAGCGCGGGTTTATTTTTGTTTTTTTTTTCAATTGACAAATATTTAGTAAATGTCACATTTTCATATATTTGTGTTTTATTTTATAAAAGACTTAAAATTTTATCTTTATTTATCGTATTTCATTTTAAATGACTATTTATGTTAAAAAAATTAAACTTTATTTTTTTAATGAATTAAGTTGGTATAACTCTGATAAATTAATTTTATTATGGGATTAATATTTTAATTAAAAAATTATATACTTTTAATAAAGATTTATACTTTTCAATAAAAAAATTCAATTATTTTTATGAATGCTTAAATTATACTAAGAAAAAAATAATAATAATTAAGAATCGTTGAAAAAAAATTATTTGAACTTGGACTCAATGGTCCAAAGGAAAAAAAAAAAAGGTGAGAATTGAATCTGATTTTTTAATAGGCCCAAATGGCTCAATAGAGATTTGATTTGGAATGGATCCAAAAATAATGACCCAATATAGATTTGTTATTAATATTACTTAATTGCCCTTAATGAAACATGCAATGTTAGTGAAAGAAACATGCCCCTAAGGTAATTATGACAATAGGATCCTGCTTTAATAGTATAGATTTAGGATAGTGATTTAGGATATTAAATTTAAGAGGGAAGAGTATCCAACAGTTAACTTACAGTAAAAAAAATTATAACCACTTATAAATCTTGGTTTTATGATATTGTGATAGTACATCAAAACAATTTATGAGCTTTTATAAAGTAATATTTGAACAAGATATATCTATAAAAAGGTTTATAAAACATAAAAGAATATCTTCTCTTAGACCATTTATAAGGGTCTATAAGGTAAAAGAAAGATCATGTATTAGATTTTTAATAAGAATGCTAGTTGTAATTCATGAATATTTTTCTTAGTTAAAGGTTTTCAAATTGTGTAACTTATCATTTAGCTGATATTGTTGATAAGGTTTTCTAGTCAATAATACTAAGTTCAAATCAATATTTCATAGAGTATTATAAATTCGTTAGCTTAAGAAATTTATTTTGTCATGTTTTGCAGTCAAAGCAACGAATTTCGCACAACCTTGAAGTTACCTGCGAGGTATTGTGATACTTCAACAGAGCCATCAGACAAGCCAAAACTGATCATCCAATGTTCATAGCTGGATTATGTTGAAAATGTTGCTTGCATTTTAGGTACTGAGGAATTTGGTGAAATAGAGAATTCACACCTTGGAAGTGTTGTAAAACTGGCTAGAAAGAATAGCATTCAATTTTCAGGAGAGCTCCTCTATTGTATTATAAGAGTTATATAGGGTTAGAAATCAACTAAAAGAGTCTATAACCATTTAAAAAGGCTTATAAGCCAATTTATAATGGTTTGTATAATAATTTTAAGGGTATGTAAATAATTTATAAGGGTTTATAAAACCAATTTATAAAGTTCATACACCATTATAAAGGATTATAAAACAATTTATAAGGGTATGTAAAATTATTTGTAAGAGTCTATAAACCATAAAGGCTTATAAAACAAGTTATAAAATCTATAAACCATGTATAAATGTTTATAACAAAGTTATGAAAGTTTATAAATAATCTATAAGGGGTATGTATACTATTAATAAGGGTTTATATAGGTGTAGAAACCAATTATAAGGTCTCTATATTATTTATAAGAATATATAACCATTTATAAAGGCTTGTAAAACAATTGATAAGAGTATGTAAAATAATTTATAAGAATTTATAACGGTATGTAAATAATTAATAATGATTTATAAAATTTTATTAAAAACAATTCATGAATTTTATAAACCTTTTATAAAGGTTTACAAATTATTTGTAAGAGTCTATAAACCATTATAAAATTTTATTAAAAACAATTCATGAATTTTGTTTTTCTGTGACCAAAGCTTTGAGTGCCAAGTCAGGAACTGGTAGCCACGACGGTCGACCAAGAACGCTTCCTAGCTGCTGACACATCTCCCCAAGCCTAACCGGGTTTGGCGCAGTGCCATTTATAACTCCTGCAACGACCAACAACACCAATAGCATTCCGCTTTAAATCTTTGATAAAAAAAACAACAGAGAAAACAAGCAGGTATGTTTGTTATGTTGTTACCTTGGTAGGATGGTTTAGTGAGTGCCTCGTAGATTACATTCATCAAGTCATCCATGTGAATCCAGGAGAACCTACACAGTAAATTATGCAAAAAAAAAGGTCGTTAGATTCGCAGAGAGGCGGCAAGAAGAATTGTTGGACTTTACCATTGTTGTCCTATACCGAGAGGACCTCCAGCAAACATTTGGAAAAAGGGGATCATCATGGCTAATACGAATAAAACATCATCAGCACACACAATCACGAACAAGTTTCATTAGAGAGAGAAAGACAGAGCACACACCTAAAGCCCCACCATCTTTACCAAGAACAACACTAATGCGGATGAGGGCAACTCTTACATCCTTATTGGTTTTCAGAGTGGTTCCTTCCCATTCTCTGCAAACCTAAGCACACACATGTACATATTTAATCAAAGGAGCAAAAGTGTTTGCACATAGAGTTAGATTGACAATCATGAACCAAAAGCGGAAGAAAGTGGTGTTCCATGATTAGTATTCAAACATCAGAACTTATAGAAATATTATGTATTTTCTATAATATGAAATTTATAAGGGATTATAAATATCACAGACTATAATTTCAATTTCAATATCGACACCTTTGTCAACATCACATAAACAGATCATGTTTGAAATTTTTTAACCATAAATTAATTAAACAAATCATTTTCAGAAAAACAAAAGTAGAAGACAAAAATCACATTCCTCTTCATCGAGTGAACTCCATTTATTAGTTTCTATTCTCAACAAATAAAACATATTTCAATCATCATAATATAGTGATCAACGGAGTAAACATATATATACTCAACACAAAAATACTCATCGGAAAGAAGAATTAACAAAATATATCAAAACGTTAATGCATAAACACTATGTTCTTCATGGATAAATAGTTATAAGGTTTTATAAATTTAAGAATGTAAAATATCATCAAAAAACTGTCTCTTTTCCCAGAAACAGATCGATTTTGAGAAATCAAGCTAAAATTAATGAAATATATAGAACGGAAATCTCCATCTATTATCTTGTTACTTCGTTAATGTTCTTACGCATTTGTGAACGAGCTTGTTCGGTTCGTCGGAGCTCTTCAAGTTTTTTAGGTTCGTCGGAGCTCGTCATGTTTTTCAGGTTCGTCGTAGAGCTCAGCGGAGAGCTCGTCAGGTTCATCGGAGATCTGGTTGGAAAGCTCGTCAGGTTCGTAGAAAGCTTGTTTGCCCTCATCGGATTTGGCCGCCGTAAAACAATTGAAAGTTCATCGGATTTGGATCTGGAGAGTTTGTGGGAGAGAATAGATTAGGGGTACAATAGTATTTTCCATGTTTAAATTTTAAAGGTAAAGATGATTAAGATAAAAATGAAATGTGGTATTAAGAAAGGAGAAAATGACTAGGATAACACAAAAAAAGTTTTGGTCACAAATATAGTTTTTAAGAATAAAAATGACCAAAATAGCACTTAATGTTTTATCAAAAGAGATAAATATACACTTATACCCCATTGGTAAATTAATTTAGACATTAGGGTTTAGAGTTAAGGAGTGGGGTTTAGGATTTAGGGTTTAGGGTTTAGGGTTTAGGGTTTGGGTTTAGAGTTTAAGGTTTAGGGTTTAGAGTTTTGGGGTGGGGTTTAGGGTTTAGAGTTAAGGGTGGAGTTTAGGATTTAGGGTTTAGGGTTTAGGATTTAGGATTTAAGGTTTAGGGTTTAGAGTTTAGCTTTTAGGGTTTAGAGTTGGGGAGTGGGGTTTTGGGATAAGATTTCAAATTTTGAAAAATAAAAAAATTTAAATTTTTCAAAAGATAAAATGCTATTTTGGTCATTTTAGTTTTTGAGGACTATTTTTGTGACATAAACTTAGAAAACTGCTAATTTGGAGATTTGCCCATTAAAAAAGTGGTATTAGTGACAATTTCCCTTAATTATAAGTGGATTTTTGAGGATTGATGCTTTGAATCTTCTTGATTTTTTTTTTCAACCTTGTTGATTTCTCCTCTTAAAAGTTACAAATACATCTTTCTCGAAGACAACTCTTTGAAGTTAAAAATCAGAGTGAAGTATATATTAAAGATATTGAAATATATTGGATATGCCCAATTTATTTGTGATTATGATCTATACTATTATTTGAGAAGTGATATTTGCTTATTTGTGATGTTCTTCATGATCTTAGGTTAGTCATTAAACAATTTTAATTTTAATTTGACTAATTAAAGTTTTAATATCTAATAAATAAATTATATAATTCATTATTTAACTGATTACAAACTAATATTATAAAATATCTCAAAATAAATAAAAAACATTTTTGAAAAAAAGTAGATAATTCCATGTATTTATTTTGTGATTATCTATATCTTTATTTCTTAATTATTTATTTTTTATAATTAGTATTATATATACACATATCATAATTAGATTTATCATTATACTAAAATATTATAAATAGTTTTATGCAAAATAACAAAAAATGATTTATATTTTTTTGTAAACATAATATGTCATGGCATATTTTTAAAAATTATTAAATTAGTATTAAAATACTAAAAAGAAATATATAAATAAATTTAATTTATATTTGTTTGTTAACATAATTTTCGTGATATTTTCATTTTTATTCTTATCATTTAATTACAAGAATAACTTCTATTTGTTATTTAAGTTGAAAATTTAATATTTCTTTGTTTTTAATTTTACTAGATATTAATTGTTATCATCCAGTTGTAAGAATAACTTTCAAAAAAGAATATTTTCAAAATATTTTTTTTTACAACAAGTACCTTATATTTATGAAAATTTAAAATTTACTTTATTTACTTTAAATTTTTCAAGAGTTTTAAAGAATTATAAATTTTTTTAAATTAAAATTTCCTCAAATATACATTACATATTAATGTTTTGTTTGTCAACATATTTGGTATGCTTGAGTGTTTATTCAATTATTATAGGAATTATTTCACAATATAGGGGGTGATTGGTGTTGGCTGTGAGTGCTCTACACATCCATAATTTTTTCTAGAGCAATAAAATCAAACCACTCAAGCTTTATTAATAAAAACTAAGGGGGTGATTGGTAGAGGTTGTGGCTTTCTGTTTTTTGCTCTAAGATTTAGGCTCTAGATTTTTAGTTTTAGCTTTAATTTATTTTCCTGTAGAAATTTTTCAGAGCACTGTATAAAATCTCTAGAGAAAGTGCTTTCTAAAGCTAACATATTTCCTTTTATAATGTTTTGGCTTTATATTCAGTTTTTAAAATAAAAGCATGATTGCTTTAAAAAATGGACGTAGAAATTAAAAAGACTGTGCACAGCTCCTACAGCCTCAACCAATCACCCCCTAAAGCTAGAGCCCTAAATCTTTAAAAGGAAATATAATGGCTCTAGAAATCAATTTTTCTACAGCTTTAGGTTTAGTGCTTTTAAAACTTTGAAATAAACCTACAACAATAAAATTTAAAGTTAAAGCCACAAAATCTACTGCTTAAATCTTAAAGCAAAAAATTCAAAGGTACAGTCTCTACCAATCAACCCCATAATTATACATATATCAATATTCTTACTTACTATGACTAATATAATATGTAAAGCTGAGTTTGATTTAATATTCTTGTGCTTTTGATTTATTTTGAGATTTTGTAGGTTATGCTAATTCCTAGAATTTGGTTTAATAACATCAATTTATATTAACAATTATATATTTGTTTATTTAATTATATCATTGCTTATAAATTAATATAATAAAAATTTGTTCAAGATAACAACATATTTACAAGATATTAGTGTTGTTATCCAAAAATAATATTTTTAAATCAATAAAAATTAAGAAATTGAAAGATTCATAAAATAATATAAATTTAATGTTTTATTTCATTTTTTTGATCTTTAAATTAATAATATATTTATTAATAAATATTTATTAAATAACTATGCCCGCATGTGCGGGCAAAACTCCTAGTTTCAAAATATATTGTGAGATATTAACTAAATTTATCATGGTAACAATATTATAAATTTGTATATTGTTTGTAAATCTTGAATTAAAAGAAGAAAAAAAAGAATAAGTGAATAAGTAATCACCTATGAATGTGTTTAGCCCAAATGGTTCTGTTTTTTTTTTTTCCTTTTTTGTCAGAGTGTTTTGATTCTGAATAAGTGAATCTAGTTTAAGGGATGCTGTAATGGAATACTCGAAGCATGTAATGGACTTTGGAGCTTTGCTCTTCCAACTTCTCCCAGAAGCTTTAGGTTTGAACTCTGAGATCCTTAAGAAGATAGATTGTCTTAAGGGCTTGTTTATGCTTTGCCATTACTTCCCACCTTGCCCACAACCTGACCTAACTTTGGGCATAAGTAAGCACACGGATAGCTCTTTTCTTACACCACTTCTTCAAGACCAAATCGGTGGTCTTCAAGTTCTTCATAAAGATTATTGGGTCGATGTAACTCCTATCCATGGACCTCTTGTCGTTAACATCGGTGATTTCACGCAGGCAAGCAAGCCCTCAATTGATGCATTATTTTTAACTAAAAGATCTCTTTATTGAGAAAATATGAGACGTTTTGTTTTGCAGCTGATAACTAACGACAAGTTCTCGAGCGTGGAGCATAGGGTACGGGCAAACAGAGATGGTCCGAGGATTTCAGTTGCGTGCTTCTTTAGCTCGAACCTGTTTCCAAATTCCACTGTTTACGAACCGATCAAAGAGCTTCTGTCTGATGAAAACCCTGATAAGTACAGAGATTTGACCTTACTAGAGTACACTGCAGGATACCTTGCGGGTGGCTTCAATGGAAAATCACATTTGTCTAAATTTAGAATATGAAACAAAGACTTGTCCGTCTTTGAGGAAAGATAATAGTACGATATTTGCGTCATTTTGTGTACTTTACTACTTTTGCTCCTAAAACAGTGTAACAAAGACAATATGTTTTTTGATAAAAAAAAAGACAATATGTTTTAAACACTTGATGAAACAACAATGTTTCTAAAGAAGAAAAATAAATGATAATATGTGTAGCAGATTGTGATAATGAAATATAAAGTAACTTTCTTCAAACTACCTGAGCTTTGTCTTTGAGATTATGTATCGTCAGCTAATCCACTAAAGAAACAATCTGTTTCTTCAGATTCCTATTGGAGGGTGTCGAGTTATTCATTCAAAAAATAAATATACATTGCGCCAAAACTTGCGACGTTCTGCAATACATTATAACAAACGGAATGATATTTTATTATCAAATAATTCGTCCATTCTCATAGACTGCATGATCTAGGCTTTGTAAGACCGAAAGATCTGAAGCTGTAAAGCTGCGTTGTTTTCATCCTAGTCAAAGCAAACCCACATTCCCTAGCTTGGAACTTGAGATAATGATAACTAAAAAAGTTCTGAACAAACCTTGAAGAGCTCTATCCAGAAAGGAGAGAAATAACGATCCTCAGGTCCGTTGTTGTAGATATCATACAGAATAGGACTGACAATCGTAAAGTAAACAGCCTAAAGAAAAAGTTGAGACTTTAAAGTTAAAACATGTGTCAAGCTTTGAATTCATTTCTTATAAACATGGGATGTCAAGAAGGAAGCCTAACCAGATAAGCACCAAAGATTTTTCTGATAACAAAGATTACGCCTCCGATAGCTATCAGGGAAACAATAGTAACACTGGCTTGTCTCACCTTTAAAGATTCAGTCGCAAGGTCAAAGAAAGATGCATATAGAATTATAGAGATATACCGAGAGCACAAGATAGAAGAGCACTATAACAAGGTCGTTTACCTCTATATTAGACAAAGTTACCCATAATCTAGAAGATAGATTTGCCTTGGCCAGATTCAGCTTTAGAGCCAACTCTTTAGCTGCAGGACCACCATCATCTCCAAAGCCACTGAACCTGTAATAATTCCACAAAGATGCCTAGTTTAAGTTCAGTGATATGGTCAAAACATATAGAGCATGATTATTGGAAGGTTCTTAAGGTGGAGTTCTTAGGGGAATATAAGAACCCGTCTCTTAACTTTAAACTAAAAAAGCTAAGAAGCAGCTCTTAAAACTCTTATTTAAGAGCCGGTTCTTAGTTTTTTTAGTTAAAAATTAAGAGACGGGTTCTTATATTCCGCTAAGAACCCTACCTTAAGAACCCCGCAATAATATTTGAGTTGCGTCATAACATATGGGGCTGCCAAGTCAGCGAAATAAAAACCATATTAATGAATAGTACGAAAATATTTCACTTTCATGTATAGTTACAGCTAATGGTGTTCTCACTATAAAGCACTATATAAAACCACACATATTTTGTAGGATGGCCAACTCCATAAGCATATGAACAAAGAGCTATGACAAAAAAAAAAAAAAAAAAAAAAAACACAAAACTGGAAGAAAAAAAATTCACATTGAATTTTAGGAGACATCTGTAAAGGAAGTCTTCTTTCACCTCAAAATGTAGAACTAAGACACATTAGGATCAAGCATAATACTCAAATGCGAAATGCATCCAAATTAAATTAGCTTCAGACCAACTCGAAAGAGCCTACCAGGGGTTCTCAATTCCATATATTAGATCTAGTAGCACGAAGCAATTTCCTCTGAAGAAACAAGAAGAGCAATAAAACGTACATTTGCCAAGGGGAGACGATGATAAGAGAAGCGAAGAAAACTCTTCCAAGAAACAAGAAGAAAGCCATCTCTCTCCTATCTTTTTGTTTCTCTTGATCAAGCTCGCTCGTAGATTTGCTAACGGAGAGGAGAGAATCTTCTTCGGTGAGAGGGAATGATGGGATGCAAGAAGACCGCGTAGTGTCAAGAGGAGACCGAGCAGGAAGTCAACTCGGAATAGATGACCAAACTGTGACCAAAACCCATAATATTTTATTACAACAAGTCAATTTTCTATGTTTTATTATTGTTAATAGTGTGATCTGTTCTTCGGTATTAATTTGCATTCGTTGGTTCAAGCTCATATCAGTATTGCAGTAATTAACATCAAAGCTGTTATAAAAAGAGTTTTTTTTTTTTTTTTTTTGATAAGGATGTGAATTTCATTTATCAAATGAGATAGATTGTAACTAGTACAAGATGTGAAAAGAGAAGCAGTCCCAAGCCAAAAAAAGATAAAAACAGGGGAAAACTTAGCTTATACACTAGAAGCTGTGATGATCCATTATTCATGCATCAACCAGGTTTCCATTAGGTGTTTAAAGTTCATGCGGTTTTTCCTTGCCAATATTGCATTCCTGATCAGTCTATCAATCTCTTTGAAACAAACTTGCGGCGGTGTTGATGGTCCGTTGTGGAGGCGTTGATTCCTTTCGCGCCACAACCTGTAGATCACTGCTTGGACTGTTAATTTGCGAAGGGTAGGGGGACAGTGGTTGACTCTCAGACTCGTCCAAGAGAGAAGAGCCTCCCAAGTGTGAAAGAGTACCGGTCTGTATCCCAACCTCTTTAGCGCCAGCTTCCAAAGCTGCTCAGCATATGTGCACCTAAGGAAAATGTGATCTCTTGTTTCGTGGTAGTGGTTGCAGACACAACAGCATGTATCAATTTGGAGACCCCAAGATGCTAGACGAGATCTTGTTGGTAGTCTGTCCAGCTGTGCTACCCACATCATGAAAGCATGGCTCGGAATGTGGCCTTTGAACCAGACCTTATCTGCCCAATCTTGCTTCTGACCTCGCGGCCGCAGGAACTCCCAAGTGTGCTTTGCAGAATAAGAGTCCAATGCCATGTCATTCACTGTCCAAGAGTACGAATCAGGAGTAGTGGAGAGCGAGGGGAGGGTCATTGAGCATAACATGATTTGGAACGCTTCTGCTGCTGGGGATCTAGCTGGTCGCAGCAACCATCCATCTTCAGAACAAGCACCTGCCACTGTAGAATCTAGCCGTATCCCTGTTTGGAGAGGGCCAGACGGTCCAAAATGTTTGATCAAAGGACCCATCTCGGACTAGTGGTCATACCAGAAGCTAGCCTTACCGCCATTCCCAAGGTTACATCTGATGAACCTTCAGCAAGGGGCCGCAGCTTGAGAAGAGCTTTCCAAGTCCATGAGGCGAGCATGTCTTTGTCCAAGCACCAAAAAGAAGAATCTTTGATGTGATTGGCCTTAACCCATATTGCCCATAGAGACTCCGAGACACTGAATAACAGCCATATGAGCTTAAGGCATAGCGTGATGTTCCATATGCTCAGGTTCCGGAAACCAAGCCCACCTTCATCTCTCGGTAGGCATAGCTGAGACCAGGACACCTTTGCTGCAGCTCGTGTATTGATATTACCATTCCAAAGGAACCTAGAGCAGAGGGATTCAATCATTTTGATGCAGCCTTTTGGAAGGATGAAGGAGGAGAACCAAAAATTAATGGTACCGTAAATGACTGAAGAAATTAGAACTACTCTTCCTGCATAAGAGAGCGCTCTTAGTGTCCAAGAAGAGAACCTGCGCTTCAGCTGATCAATCAAAGGTCTGTAGTCACAAATTCTTAGCTTGCGATGCATGAGGGGTAGACCCAGGTAGAGTACAGGCAATGATCCAAGGGAGAAACCAAGACTTGAGATGTCGTCAGTTTCTACCTGGTTCAAACCTGCGATAAACAGCTCTGTCTTGCTGTGATTCATTGTAAGCCCGGACCAGGAAGAAAAGGCGTCAAGAGTAGCTGAGATATGCTGAAGAGAGTCCTTTTCACCGTCAAAGAAAATCATAAGATCATCCGCAAAAGCGAAGTGAGAGATGAGAGGATTAGAAGCCTTTGGGTGGTAACCAATACTCCCATTTCTGTAATTTGCATTCAAAAGCTGAGCAAGAACTTCCATGGCCAGAACAAATAGATAAGGTGAGAGAGGATCGCCCTGCCTCAGACCTTTGGTTCCGCTGAAGTATCCACACATTTCACCATTTATAGCCACCGAAAATCTCGTTGTGGTGAAGCATTGACGTATAAGACTGATGAAAGATTCAGGGAATTCCAGCGCTTGCATTATCAAGAAAATAAAATTCCATTCCAGAGAATCAAAAGCCTTTTTCAGGTTCACCTTGAGCATTGATCTCTTAGAAATATTCTTCCAGTTATAACCACTAACCAACTCAGTTGCCATTAGCACATTTTCAACCATTAGACGACCCGGAATAAAAGCTGATTGAGTATTAGAGATGAGTTGGGGCAGAACCTGCTTTAGTCGGGAAGCTAGCAGTGTGGAGATAACCTTGTAGGTTGTGTTGCAGCAAGAAATTGGCCTGAAGTCCGAAATAGCTGTAGCATTTATCTTCTTAGGGATGAGGGTCAGGACCGTTGCATTCCACTGCTTAAGCAGACACCCAGACCGGAAAAATTCAGAGACCGCGTTGATCATGTCCGACCCGACAGACTTCCAGTGAGCAGTGTAAAACTCAACCGGAAACCCATCTGGTCCAGGGGCTTTCCCTTTGGGAAGAGAGAAGAAAGCATCCCTGATTTCCACCGCAGAATAAGGCGCATCCAATCTCTGAATCACGTCGGGTGAGCACCTGAAAGGGAGAAGAGCAGCAATCTCATCTCGGGAAACTGATGACGGAGTGACTGTTCCACCCAAAAGACGATGATAAAACTGCACCACATGCGCCTGAATCGCCTCTCTTGAATCAATGATAACACCATTCTCGTCAGTGAGGAAGATGATCTGATTTATAGCTTGGCGCGATCTTAAAGAGCGATGATAGTAATTTGAGTTTGAGTCACCAACGTCAATCCATTTGACTCTTGATCTCTGGTAAAGATAGGATTCCTCAGCCTTGGCAAGCGAGAACCAGGTAGAGTGGGCTGATCGTTCTTTGATGGCTGCCTCTGTAGAGGGAGAAGCTAGGAGTTCACGCTGGCACAGTTGGAGGTGAGCAAAGGACTCAGAAACTCTTAACTCGATCCCCGAGAAATTCTGGCGGCTGAATTCCCGAATAATGCTTTTGAGATGTTTGAGTTTCTTGGAGACACAGAGCATTTTTGAACCTGCAAATCTTAGAGAATTCCAACATTCAGCTATCAACACTTCAAAGTCTGGGTGATCATTTAACATCGCCGAGAATTTGAACGGCCTTTTTAATTTTTGCTTCCCAGCGTCTAAGAATACGCAGCATGGGCTGTGATCAGATATGCCCGGCTCGCCAAAGACACCAAGAGCGTTAGGAAATAGCTCTAGCCACTTGTCATTTACCATAATCCTATCCAATTTCTTGGGGATGATGCCCAGTCCTTGGTTGTTTGACCAAGGGAAAGACGAGCCACAGAAGCGAAGATCTTGGAGGCCAGCATCAATTACACACTGAGTAAAGTCACGCATACCACATGTTGAGGTAAAATGGTCAGCGTTGGAGTCTTCATCAGCAGATAGAGTTTGGTTTAAGTCCCCTAATACTGACCAGGGGCGTTCAATAATCTGAGGAGATGTAGATAAGAATATCAGGTCTGACCAAAGTTGCCTTCTGACGCGCCTGTGGTTAGATCCATACACGAGAGTAACCACCAGTTCAGCAGACACAAAAAGAAGCTTTACCAGGCAGGAAAGTGACTGGAGAGATTTGTGAAAAACCGAAACAGAGACTGAAGGATGCCAAAGAAGCCAAATCCTTCCTAGTTCCGAAAATTCATAATTACAATCATATCGCCACCCGGGGAATACTCCATTGATGATCTTTGGAGCCTTGACCTGAGTGACATGAGTCTCTACGAGACCACCAAAAATAGGCTTATGTTGCTTAAGCCATTTCCTAAATCCGCGACGCTTTATTTTACAGTTGAACCCTCTGATGTTCCAGCAAAAAATATTCATAGAGGAAAGATTATTCATAGGGAAAAATTAGAGGTTTGGAGGGAGCCCTTGCTTTCGCCTTTCCTTTTAACTGTTTTTGAATCCTCCTAGAGACAACATTTATGAATTTATCCCCTTCATCATTTGGATTGTCATCTTCCTCTGAAGGAAGCTCTGAAGCTGATGAAAATCCATAATCGGAAAGGTGAGAAGAGCCCCTCGGAAAACCCCTCGGAGAGCCCAAGAAAACATTTCTGAGATCAACGCATAAACTGCCTTCCTTTAGAGCAGCAAGAGAGGCTGACGACCGGCCCTGAGAAGAACCAAGCTGCGGAACCGGAAGGGATCGAGCTGCGGAACCGGATGAGGAAGCGTTGAATTGATTTGATTGCAGCGCTGTAAAAACCTGCCTTTGCTGTCCTTGTTTTGAAGTAGAAGGGGCCTCTTTTTCTGTAGGAATAGGCAGTACAGGCTCATCAATAACGACAGGTGCTTTATCTCTTACAGATAAAAAGAGTTCTTGCATCTGTCTATTCAAAGCTTTAATGCTAGTTTTCTTAGTGATTTGAGAGATCCCATAAACTGTTCAAAATAAAAATATAGTTAACAGAAGAAGAAATAATCCAATTAATTAGTCTATGCAATTATATATAAACATCAACACGATAGAGATCACGTAAGTGATGATAACACAATCATGAAAGTATGTACAACTAAAGTGATCACAGGGGATAAGTCTGTGCATGCAACCTTATCCATAACACAACCTAAACAAGAATGAGAGAACAAATTAACAAAGAAAATCATAAATGGAGATTAGAAACTAGAAACAGAACAATTTAACGTATGATCTGAAAACATTCAAGGGAATCACTTGTTACCTTCGATGAAATGGTTTCTTGTGGCCAACCAAGCGAAGCTGCAACCATTTGTCATGTTTACTTGTAGTCATCATCCATTGCCGACGCGTTAAAAGGAAACAAATATGACATTAGAAAAAAATGAGCAGAAAAACTTGATCCGAACATCATGAAAAGAACACTAAGAAAATCTGAAAATTCACCATTTGTAAAAGCATGTATCAAATTTAACAAGATTGCCTTGCTTAGCAACACCGGATATAAAATAAACCCTACGAAAATTATATATTTTTGAAAGCATTTTCAGTAGGGTCTAAATTTTTTGACCTAATAACTCTAAAGCCTGACCCTAAAACGTGACGCAGAAGAAAAAAAAAATCCTAAACATAGTTTGCTGAAGAAGAAAACCACCACTTGCAATTTGCAAAATGTACCAAACTCTTAATCATTCCGTAATACCTTGATACAAGCACAAGACTGTCATAAAGCTTGTATGGTCTTGGATACAATGATTGGTTTATGAAGCAAAGATGTGGTTCAAAGCGTTGAGATTTTCTAGCACTTTATCAAACAGAAGAAAAAATTGTAATAAAAGTGAAGATTTTTTTAAGCAACTTACCAAATAAACTGTTTTACACGTCCTTTATTTATTTACTTTCTACTTCATTCCTGAAATAGCAATGTATCTAAAGAAGAAAGAAAAATGACAAGTGTGCGTGTAGCAGATCATGATGAAGACATATAAGGTTTGTTTCTTCAAACTACATGAGCTTCATTTTTGAGCTTATCTATCAACTCATCCACTGAAGAAACGATAACTCCAGATTTCCTCTTTGGAGGCTCCGTGACTTCCACAATCTCTATGTCAGATTTAATGTCTACTTTCAGATCCTCCAACGTCATTTTCTTTATCGGCTTCGATTTTGCCTTCATTATGTTGGGGAGTGTTGCATATCTTGGTTGGTTCAACCTCAAGTCAGTTCTGCATTACAACATCAAAGTTGTTACAATAAGAGTTCTTGCATCTAATCTAATCAAACCTCAACCCCAAAGACAGATCATGACATAATCATGTAAATAAAGTAGAACTTACGTGATCACAGCGGGTAAATCTACACTAAGGGTTTCAAGACCTCCATCAACTTCTCTATCCACAGTTGCAGACTGCTTATCCTTATCCAACACAACCTACTAAACAAAAAGACGAAATGAACAAAATAACTATAACAACTTAAAATGTAATGTATAAATCACTTGTTACCACCTTAGATGCAAAAGTTGCTTGTGGCCAACCAAGCAAAGCTGCAACCATTTGTCCTGTTTGATTGCAGTCATCATCTATTGCCTAAACGTTAAAAAAGACAATAAAAATTACATAATAGCACATTCTTATAAGCAGTTTAAATCCTTAACTCAACAAGATTGCCTCTTCAAAGATCCTAAAGTTCGAATCTTTCTGCATCTGAAGACTGAAAAATATGAACTTTACATCGTGAAACGAACCTGTTTCCCGAGGAAAATCAATCCAGGATTCTCGACATCAGCGAGACTCTTCAAGATCTTAGCGATCGTCAAAGGGAGGAAGCTAGAACTGGCCTCGACATGGATTCCACGATCAGCGCCCATGGCTAGACCAGTGCGAAGCGTGTCAACGCACTGTGAAGGCCCGATGCTCACTGCGACGACCTCTTTGGCGAACCCAGCTTCTTTGATTCGAAGGGCTTCCTCGAGCGCGATCTCGCAGAATGGGTTCATCGACATCTTGACATTCTGGGTATCTACGCCGGTCTATAAAGGGATCGAATTTTAACGGTGACTCAGTGGATGGACTACGGAGATGTTTAGAGATGGGTTTTTTGATTTTGTACCTTGTCGGGTTTGACACGGATCTTGACGGCGTAGTCGACGACACGCTTAACGGCAACGAGAATCTTCATCGGCCGGAGATACTACGAGAAGCACTTTTGTGTGTTTGGTGGATCTAATAAGGATGATGATGACTCATCAAAAGATGGCATGATCTCCGGTTTAACATTTTTCGGTTCATTCCGGTTTAACATTTTCGGTTTAATTGTATTGTTTTTTGTCGCCTTCAAGATTTCATACAACCATAGTTAGAAATTGCCCTAGGCGTGAGTCGGGCGGTCGACTAACGTCTAACGAGTAGCATAAAAATCAGAGATTAATCCACGGGATTAGTTTTTGTTGTTTTAATAAATATATAGTGATATATATATATATATATATGTTTTGTAAGAGAAAACAATAAGTAGCAAGGCGGTCTAGTAGTTTTACTCTCTCTTTGTTGAAAGGTCGTGGGTTCGATAGTATAAGTGTGCAGACGTTTTTTTCAAATTTTTTTGTCATTAATATTGGCGAATTGACGACAATACCCCCATCTAGCAACATGTACTCTTCGCATTTCTCATCATCTTTCTTGTTTTATATACAGTTAATAACCGAAATATAGCAATTATATCAAGAAAACGTTGATTTCTAACCCGAAAAGTAAAAAAAAAACTGTTTTTTTAGAGGATCGAGTTTTTAGCCGAATAACACCAACTCGACGCGGTTGCTTGACGCCGAGCGTATATCCGCCGCGTTTTCGAACATGGCATACAACAAGTAATGTTTTCATCTAGGAGTATTTTTTTTGGAAAAGATGTATATTTTTATCTTCATATATCTATCCACCTATGGGGGGGAATTTAGAGAAATACTCTGCAAATAGATTTTATTTTGAAATAACACCGTGTTTTATTTCTTTTGAAAACTACACTTTTTGTTAAGTTAAATGATTAAATTATCCTAATTAAAAATATATAATTACATTAAAAAACTTTTTTTGTCAACTTTTCTTTCATTTCAGTGAAAAAAAATTCAAAGGGAAGAATACAAGTAAAATAAAAGCCCAACTCCAACTCATTACAAACTCAGTAAATGAGAACTCAACATAAAAACTAAACCTATGTTTACGGAATTTTTGACACGCAAGGCCACGCGTCGTACATGCAGTGTTTCTAGACGCGCGTCCTCCCTCCTTCATTTCACTCGAGTTTCTGGAGACACGAGTGCACGCACCACCGCAAGGGATGGAAGACTCAACTGCTGCTTCTTTTGCTACCACCAATCGGACACACCTTCGGCGTAGCTCCTTCCATGGTCGTACTGTCTCGCGCTTTAAACCTTTAATCTTGCTCTCTCCACGTTTGCCTCCCACTTCAACCGCTGAAACTTGAACAGAAAATCCTTCACCCACTGGAGTTTACACATGAGGAATCTCAAGTCGAGATGAAGAAAGACCCTTTGCAGGACCGCTATTATAACGCCTGCTCTTCTAATTCCTCTCCAATTAACGACTTGGGGAATCCTTCTTACCCAACATTCTTCCATCAGAGAAGCTTCACACAACGCCATATATGGCTTAAACAAATAGTGAAGTCTGATTCTCCCAGAAAGCCGTTGAAGTGAACGGTGGAAAAGGGATCTGAATCAGAATCAAAATGGGATGTGAATAAAGTTCAAAGCTCAAAGCAGATTTATTCAATCCAAAATCAAAGATAAATAAACCGTTGAAGAACGAATCAGATTTTGGGTTGAAACACAAAACAAAAAAATCGCCAAAGCTAAGTAGTTATCTGCTACCGGAAAAACAAAAAAGTCGATCTCAAGATCTCACTCTATATTTGAATTTGAAGTTTCAGTGTAATCTTCTCCAATAAGTAAAACTTCGAACCTAACTTCAAAATTATTTATATTTTACACTATGGTCCTTATACTTGTCATAGTTAATGTAAATTCTTAAAACTTCTATAAATAACTAGTACATATATATAAATATTACAGAAATATTAATTATAAAATTCTTACACTAAAATATAAAATTATAAATAAAAGTACATAATTAAATATTAAACTGCAAGCAAATACTACATTATTACATAATTAAATATTAAACTGCAATCAAATACTACATTATAAAAATCTTACACTAAAGTACATAATTATAAATAAAATTACATAATTAAATGTCAACATTAGTATCCCAAATACTCTTAACATCGAAAACGATACTTTCGACTCTCCAACATCTCAATCTCCGAGAATGCCTTCATTTTCGATCAATTTAAGCAGTGATGATGGCGGATCAAATTCATCACAACGTCCTATTGGATCGAAGAAAGCAAAACTCAAAAGGAAGACTACCGAAGGTAATAATATGGCCGCTGATAGTTTGATATCATCAAACGAAAAAATCTTTGATCTTTTAAACGAAAGTACAACAAACAGGAAAAATGTCATGAGATGATTGAATTACGACCGCAAAATGAAGCAAAAAAGTTAGCTTTTAAAGAAGTAAAAGAGGAAAATAAAATATTGCTAAAAAACTTAGCTTCTATCGATGATGTCAATATTCGTGAATACATTCGATCTGAACAAGAAAGAATCGTACGAAAAAGGCGTCAAGAGCAACAACAACAATCATCTTCGGTTACACAAAATTTGTTTGGACAATATTTTGGAGATTTGGGAGGTTCCGGAGCAAATTTACCAAACTATTAGTGTTGTTATAATATTTAAATTTGAGTAATAATTATGTCTTCATGGGTTTTTAATAAGTTTTTATTATGGTTTTTTCGTAATATTCTTGTTGTTTAATTCTTGATTTAAAATATTATAAATCTTGTTTTAAATTTTTTATTTAATTTCATGTGTAAAACTTAAATTTATAAAACAAATTTGAAATATTTATGAGATATAAAAGTTTTAAGGATTAAAACAATAAACAAAAATATATTTAAGAATTATAAATATGATGTATAATTGTAAGGACCAAAATGCAAATAAAAAGATGAAACTTCAAATTTGAAGTTTTGAAGTTTCTTTTTGGAGAGCAAAAAACTCTATATTTAGAGTTATAGAGTTTCTTTTGGAGATGCTCTAATAGATCGAAGTATTTAACATCAAAAACGATCTCTCATAATTACATTAAGAATTTAAGTTTAATATTTTGAAATTGTTTTAATTTAAATGACAAATAGTAAGAAAAAAGTGAAAACAATCATAGTTGAAGTCTTTAACTTTAAAACACAATTTTTTTGTGTGAACCAAAAAATTTCAAGTAGTTTGGAACTTACCAAATTTTGATGTAGTGCTATTGTGCTCTATAAGTTTTGAATATTTCCAGAATGTTGAAATTTTGAACATACTAATGACTAATGCAACAATTTATGACCTCATGAATTTTATCACTTAGAACCTGATCGGTATAACCGTATCGGTTGCGGTTGATGGAGTTTGCGGATATGGGTAGTTGTGGTTTTTAGCGGTTTTAAGAAATTTGTACGACTGGTACTGCAGTTATAAATTGGTGCGTTTGCGGGATACTTATGACTGATTAGCCACCAAATACAACAGCGGTTAAATAATAAATTAATACATTTTATATAATTACAAAAATATTAAACATCATAATATTATAATAAATATAAAAATTATATTTTTAAAATTATATTTTTAAATTTTTTAAAATTACAGAAAATATTTTTATTTAAAAAGTTTATAATATAAATTAAAATATAATAGATATATTTTAGTATATATATTATTTCAATTTAAAATTTTTATTTTATTTTCATTTTTGTATTTATATTGTTTTTCAAAAAAGAAAAAAAAAATTGTTACCCTTTCGCAACCTCCCGCAACCGCAAACGCTAGATGAGACAAGCTTTTGAATTTAAGAGGTTGGAAGCGGTTTGAAACGGTTTAAAACGGCAACAACTGCTACCAACCACAAAAGCTGCGTTTGCGGGTGGTAGCGGGAAAACCAGTCATGCCCTTAGTAGGTAAATGTTTTTTTTTTTATTATTGTGACAACTGACAAGTTCAGTGTGATGATAAGTTTTAATATGTAAAATCTTACATAATGTATTAGGAAAGTGACAACTTTTTTTCCACAATAATTTCTGTTATAAAAGATTAATAGTTTTAAATGATAAACATTGAATTTTTAGATTATTTGTCCAATTCTATATTTAAATTAAATAATTAATATATTTTGCCTCAATAATTTTGAATTTTTTTTTATAACATCATATTTAACTTAAATCTGATCAAAATGTCTTTTTACATAAAGGACATGTGTAATTTTCAAAAAAAAAATTCATTTTTCAAATTTGATAACATAAACAGAGTATTTTCCTAATTATCCCATCTATCTATACTATTATTTATAAAGTGATTTAGTTGATTTGTCATGTTTTCCATAATTATAGGTAATTTGCTTGTTTTTATATATTTTCATATTTTCCATAATTTTAGATAATTTATTTATTTGTTATGTTCTTAATAGAGAAATTCTCTATGATACCATTTTTAGTTTATTTTCCACAAAATAGATATCAACGAAAAAATGACCAAAATAAGTTTTATTAAAGGAAAAATATACAATTATACCTTAGGATTAACTAATCTAGACTTATGGTAGAGTTAAGGGATGGAGTTTTGAGAGTGGAGTTTCAAATTTGTTTAAAATAAAAATAAATATTAACAAATTTAAAATAAAAGAGGTTATTTTGGTTATTTTTCTTTTTTTTAGAGTTATTATGGTGACAAAATTTTTAAAAGGGCTATTTGAGAGAATTACTTGCTCAATAATTCAAATTCAAATTTTGCTTATTTGTAATATTCTTCACAATTTAGTTAGTTTATTTGTTTGTCATATTTTAAATAATTTTAATTGGTAATTTTACTTATCTATCATATTTTAAAATAATTTTAGTTGGTAATTAAAAATCATTATTAATATAAACATGCTATAAGAAATCTGTTACACAAAAAACACATCTATATCCATGAATTGTTAATATAAATATTCATTGAATAATGTTTTAGTTGGCTCCTTCAAATACACACTTGAAAAGTATACAATGAAAACCATGTAGGACTATATATATAATAATTGAAACTATCATCTTATTATTGTAATAATAATATATAAGTGCTTAGCACATGAAAACCAAATACGCTACAGACTCTATATTAATATATACCGACTCGACTATGTATCTTTAAGATTATACCGAATCAGTCAAGAATTTTTTACAAAAAAAATTTTTCACATTCCAATTACACTACAATACACTTATCACTTGAGACACATTTTATTTCGTAAAAAAAACTCTTATGACCCTAAACTAAAGAGAATCTCTCTCCTCTTCTTATTTCATTTTATTATTTTTCTTATTCTACTTTATGTATTTATTTACTTTTATCTCAAGTTCTAAAATATATTAAACAAAATTAATTGTCATAATAAACTATATATAAAATTCTATATCTTTTAAGATCCATGTTCATTTATATATTATCTAAACTATTAAAACTGAAGTACAATTAGTATTTAGCCCTGAATATTTCTCAATAATTACAATTGAATGCCACTCTATTTTTAATTAACAAATAAATTTACAAAAACTAATAGATATAAGTTTCCATAAAAATCGTAAATGAGATTCCCTAATATTTAGCTATTACATCAACTTAAAAGATTGCAATATTTCATTTCCTAAAAAAGTCTATAATATAAACGCAAAAATCCTAATATTTAGCTATTACATCAATTATACCATTTCATTAAAGTATTTGAGCAAAGTTATGATTGTTATGGATTTTTGTACGTGAAATTGGTAAATGTAAACATACTTTACTTTTTTATTAGTTAATTTCTTTTTATCATAAATATTTTAGCGTGTGCACTTCTGAAATACAAAATCCATACTAAAATCCTATAATAAAATCAAAATCATATTTAAATGTAATTTATGTTTAATAATCTAAATAAAAAATCCATACTAAAATCATATGTAAATTTAACTTATGTTTAATAATAAAAATACAAAAATCCTTACCAAAATCATATAGTATAAATTATTTATCATTTCAAAATTTTAAATTTCATAGTTACATCCAAATTTTCAATTTTAATAATCTATTTCTTATAAAATTAATGCTAAAATATATATAATTAAATGAAAACTATCCAACTTATGTTTTAAAAAATATTTATTTATTTGATTATTTCAAATAGTTAACGTGCTAACACTATATACTACAATCATATAAAAAATACTAATCCATATTGTTGTTCATTTTCTTATATATGGTAGATTTAATTATTTACAAATGAAAAAAACTTTACTCACATAAAAATGAAAAAAAAAATAGCATATTGTTTTTTTAGATTTTGCTTTATTAGTATACAATAAATGAGAAATAAAATGAAAATTTGAAACAAATAAATTATATTTACAAATGCAAATTTTACAATTATTGTATTTATAATGACTGAATTTACAATTTTTATATTTAGTATGATTATTGTTATTTTATTTACCATTATTCAGGTAAAACAATACTGGTGTATATTAAATGAATATAATATCCGCACGGACGTGCGGGTTAAATTCTAGTATATATTAATGTGTAAATAAAATGTGGACATGGACACCAAAGCGTGGATAACAGAATTAGAAATTAGTTGTGGACATAAACATCTTAACAAAATTATAAACTAGTTGTGGAGATGAACAATATTCCTTCGATTTCATTCATCATCTCAGGATCTAAATTCAACTCTAATCAAAATTACATCCATCCACATCATGACAAAGGGGAAATTCCTTAGATCAGAAATCTCTAACATGCAAGATCTATTACTCTTCGACAAAAGGTAAACATTTCTTCGATTTTTCTCACCGCTCATACTCACAATATCATCTCTTTCTCATCTTGATTGAAGTTTAATTGCAGATAATTTATCAATTGAGTTGAAGAAACCAAGTGTTTGTATTGGAGATAACAGAGTCTGTGTCCACGTTTTATGGTATAATTTTAGTAACATGACTCCATGTCCACGTTGGTATAATTTTAGTAACATGAGTCCATGTCCACGTATTGTTGTATAGTTTTATGGAATCAAAACAGAGAGTTTGTCCACGTTATCTACTATAAACACATTAACATTACATATCTACACATTACTCATCACTCATCCACACATCACCCGTCCACAAATCACCCAACCACGCATCACTCGTCCACAAATCACCCGTCCACAAATCACCCATCCACAAGTGTCCTTTCCATTAAGGACAAAATTGTCCACAATCTGTTGCTGGCCCACAACAAAGTGTGTCACATGTAAGAAGTGTCTCTAGCTGTAATAGAAAGTCAAAAAATGTCTCTTAGTGTAATCAACTCATCAATCAAGGGCGAAACCATCTTATTGGGATTGGTGGCATGTGCACCCATAATTATATTGATATTCACAATTTTACTAGTGGCTGATATAGTTAAACTCCGCCTATACCCATAATATGTTGAGTTCAAATTCTTTTCATACACTTTTTAGTTCTTATTACCAATAATGCACCCACTAAATTTGTCCTCTAGATTCGCCCCTGGAATCAATGTAGCTATATACTATTCAGATTTCGTTTACATCGCCTCAAATCAAAAGTTAAACATAACACTTATAAGACTTCACAACAACAAAAATAATAACCCGCAAAAATGTTTTTTTGAGAAGTGATTTTACTTATTTTCCATAATTTTACATAATTTTGTTTATTTACCATGTTCTTAAGATTTACAATGAGGAGTCATCAGTTTAAATTTATCACATAGTTTTAACTTAAATAAATAAGTAGAAATAAGACGTTGCAGAAAAAAAGTAGAAATAAAGATTAGGAGAGAAATCTTAGGCTTTGAATGGTGACCAAGGAACGAAAGGAAACACTGAATTCCTTATCATTCCCAAAAAAAATCACCATTCACAAGGAATAGTTTTTCCTTCTTGTTCCTCCCCATTCATTTTTTTGTAGAGAAATATAAAACAAAAACATTCCTTGTTAAATTTGATAAGGAACAAGCATTTTTTTTCATTCCTGCAATTTTATTCCTATACATTCCTTTACTATTCGTTCCTCGTGTTTCCGAAAAGGTCACCAGTCGGAGCCTAAATATTTAGCTCGACCTAATCTTTAAGAACACATTTGTTATAGGATAATATACATCAATCAATTTGTAAGGCTTTAATTAGTGGAAACTTTATCATATGTAAAATACTATAAAGTGTTGTAATTTAATTTTTGTGTTTCAGTTTTCTCAAAGAAGAAATATATATACATAATAAATTGGACATCACCGTATTGATCATAACTTTATAATCTTTATAATTCTCAAACAAATAATACCAATGAACTAAGTTTCATCTGTATGTGTTGTTAGGTTAATTTCATATATTATAATTATAACATGTAGTGTATCCTTAGTACATTTGTTTCGTCAATGTATCCTTAGTACATATATAAATAATTAAACAAGTAGAAGTAAGATTGGAACATAATTCTAAAAATATATATTTTTTTAAAAAAGAGATTAATTATTATGGTATATTAAATATTCTCCTTGAAGCTTTCTTTAAAATAATATTTTTATTGAATATGTGGTTTAATGTTTTATATCTATTAGGCTTTTTTTTTGTCATAATCTGACTCTGTGAACCAAATCTGGATATCTTGATCCATGTGAACGACGAAAAACGGTTGCTTCCTGACACTGCGTGCTAGGTTATCTGCTTTTGAATTTTGCGTCCTTGGTACATAGATGATCTCTGATCGGAGAAAACTTTCTTTCAGGATCTTAATATCTTCCAAATAACTTGCAAAGCTGGTCATTCTTCTGGTTCCGAAACTATCTTCACCAATTGAGAACAATTTGTTGCAAACGTAACCTGAAATTGACATAAGTTTCTCATACATTCCATTACCCAGAGTAGCACTTCCATCTCCGCATGAAGAGGAGAGAGACTAGTCCGAACATTCCTCGCCCCCATCAGCCCATCAAATCCTTCTAAAGTGCTGAGCCAACCCTGTCCGGAGAAAATATCATTCTCTTTCGAAAAACCATCTGTAAAACACCATCTTTCTGGAATTGACGGTAGAGTCGTAACCTCTACGTGTGGTACTATCCTCTGTTTGTTCCATATATGTGCCTCAGCCCAGAGTGTTGATTTTGTTTCTGCCAATTTAAGTGTTTCCCTAGGATTAATGTCCAGATTACTAAAAACTTTATTATTCCTCCATTTCCAAATGTACCATAATATCCATGCAAACTGATGATCATTCATCTGCGGGAAAACTCTCCAGAAGAGATGATCCATGGTTGTGAAGAGAGAGCTTGTTGGGAAAATAGATGGATTTGATGGTATCTTTGAGAGAGCTCAAACTTGTAGTGCTAGAGGACATTCAAAAAACACATTGTTTATCGATTCCTCATCGGCTCCGCATCTTGCACAACATACATCCCCTTGTATCCCTCGCTAATAGCTAATATATAGTTTGTTATAATAAAATAATATTATATTTAATTGCAGTTTACATGATTTTCATCTTTATCTGAATATGAATATGAAGCTCTAAGACAAAAAAATAATATATATATCCTAAAGTTTCTTCAAATAATCTGAATTTAAAGATATATTTTGATTATAATCCTAACTTTATTATGTATTATATTATATTTAATATAAAAGTAAATAAACATACAAATTTCTTGAGAATATTTATGGGATCTTTTATATATCTCAGAACCTTTTGAAATTAATTTACTATTGTCGATTAATTGTGTACACAACTAAATTAGAGATATTTTTTCAAATATGACTCAAAATTTGAAGTTAAAACAAAAATGACTCATGTGTTTTTTGAAACTTTCGTTTGCCATATTCACACTAGAAGTTTAATTTATTCACGAAAATGTCATTTTTGCTTCGATGAGTGTTTTACTCATTCATCTTCATCTTCCTCATTTATTTACAACATTGCCATTGTCATCAAAATACCAACCATCATGAACAACCAATTTCAAACTCTAAATGCACCTAAAGTCAAAATATACATCTTCGTATCTTCATTTTTTACAAACATAAACCATTTCCCTTTCACTTTATCTCTTATTTCATCCAAAAGTTTTAACTTTTTTATTTCAAAAACTATAAGCTTATTAGAGTTCCTCAAGTTTATGATTCTTCGTCAAGAACGAGTGAGTAACTTCTATTAAGAAGTTAGGTGTGTTTGTAAAAGCTAATCATGAATTTCACCGGATCTAAAAATGATATTTGGCTTTTTTCAGATCTGTTCCACGGAGAAGTAAGATTTATAGAGACTTATAGAGAAATCTTCTAGTCAATGCACAATTGAATTTTTGTGTATGTTTTTAGAGAAGAATTCTCTAGAAGTACTCTAATTTTTCTTTGTCAACAAAAAAAAACGAGAAGACTTCTTTTGCAATTGACCGAATTTTGTTAGAAATTTGACTTCTTTGTAAGTCTTATCACGCAGAAGGTTATAATGGTAAAACTCAATACATGTTTTTATATTGGTCATAGGGAGGTTGTTGTAATTTCACTAGCCTTTTGGGTTACTTTTGCATTTGATTGAATTTGAGTTACATTTTTTTATTCAAAATCAAGTTTTTATTCATTTTTGGCAATTTCTCCACTAAATTTTACCTAATAATTAATATTTGTTGATGACAGAAAATTAATATTTTTTAAAATCCCAAAATAAATTTATATTACATCTAAGTAATATAATATAAGCTTTCAAAACTTACCATTTCTGAATTTAATATAAATATTAGATACATATCACAACTCATATATAGTTGTTTCTCTTTTAATTTTTAATTTTAAAATTTTCAGATTTATGAGATGCATGTGTTAAGATGATTAATATAATATTATAAAATTTAATGTTATTTTTACATTAATAATCAATGAAAACTTATTTATTGATTTTTATCAACAAATTTAATTTATCGAAACTATTATAAATTTATATATAATATTTAAATGGTATTATCCCACGATATCACTGGGAGTCATCTAGTTTATATTTTCTCTTGCTATTGCTATCACACCCACACTCAAAAGAACAAAACCTATCAACTATTTCTATTTATCCAATAATGTATATGAGAAAATATCAAAATTTATAACCAGTGGCAGAGGCAGAATAAAATTTTACATGGTCATAATTAAATTATTACAGATAAAAAAAATGTGCATACGACTTGAACTCAGTGCATAGGGGTCAATAAAAAGAATTCAAACATCTCACCACAACAATTACATAGAAACTGAGCCTAAATTTTATAACTTATATATTTCACATGGGTGAACTGACCATGACTAAACAATATCTAAAAAAAAACAGATGTGCTGGTTTGGGATGAAGTAGAAGTGTTAAAGAGCAATACTATTAAAAAGAACCACAACTTGTACATAACTTTGGTCTAATGTATAATATTATCAAATTTATACCCTTATATTAGCTTTATACTCTAATATATCGCTTAATATTTTTATTTATGTTAATTATTATCAACAATAAAAAATCTATCTCTCTATCTTTGAAAAAATTATATATTTTTAAAAGATACAAAATAACATGCATAACTATTTTAGATTTTATTTATGTTTTGTTTTAAAATAAAATACAATCAATTAAAATATAAAACATCAATTTTCAAATACAAAATAAAATCTAAAACGTCACTTTTAAAAATTTGGAGGGAATAAGAAGGGGTTCTTTCAAAAATGACTCAAAATTTCAAGTCAAACACAAAAATAACCTATTCTTTTCTTGAAGCTTTGTTTTGTCCTATTCACACTAGAAGTTCTAGTTATTCACGAAAATGCCATTACTTTTTTTTTCTCTCGAAAATAAGGTTTTTACCTTACCATCCTCATCTTCACCAAATATTTACAACTTTGCCATTGACATCAATACCTCAACCACCATGAACTACCAAATTGAGAGTGTTAATGCCCTAAAGTTTCGATTTTTCTCATCTTTTCTCATTTCCTATCCACACAAACCACATATTTTACACTTTCTCTCAAAATTCATCAAAAAAACTGAAGATTTTGATTACAAATTATGTAAGGTTCATAAGCTCACGATTCTTGGTGATTAACGAGTAGGTAGCTGTTGTGGTGATGTTCTGGGTGATTGGAGAAACCACGCAAGTCATCTCACGAGTTGAAGGTATGAAATCGCGAACTACATTTTATTTTTCAGATCTGTTCGACGAAGAAGACTTCTTTAGAAGTCTTCTGGTCAATGCATAGGTTAGTTTTGCAATTGACTTTTTGTGTGTTTTTAATAGAAGACTTCCCTAGAAGTTTTCTAACTTTCCTTTGCAAACAAAAAAATTCGAAATTCCCAGAGAAGACTTCTCGGATAAACATGTTACTTTTAAATTTGACCGAAGTTGGTCAAAATTTTGACTTTTTGTAGAAGACTTCCTTAGAAGTCTTCTTGGAGAAAACTTCTACAGAAGTCTTCCTGGAGAAAACTTCTACAGAAGTCTTCTGAAAGTCTTCCCTAAGTCTTCTCAATGCCGGAAGATGTCTGCGTGGGTTATTTTTGCAATTGAAAAATAATAGTAAAACATTTAATATCAATTAGAAGACTTCTTCTCCTCGAGTTTAATTATGGGTTTTGGTCAAACCTCTGCCCGCGAGAGAAGACTTCTAGAGAAGTCATCCGACGGAAGACTTTTAAAGAAGTCTTCTCTCGAAAAGTCAAATATAGTCAATTGGAAAAGTAACCCAGCAGACTTCTTGCGACATTGAGAAGACTTCCGGAAGACTTAGAGAATACTTCTTTTGAAGTATTCTCCAGGTAGACTTCCCTAGAAGTCTTCTACAAAAAGTCAAAATTCTAACTAACTTCGGTCAAATTCAAAAGTAACTTGTTTATCCAAGAAGATTTCTAAAGAAGTCTTCTCAGGGAATTTAAAAAAAAATTCAATTTCAAAAGTAAGCCAATATTTACAAAAGAAGACTCCCGAAGATGTCTTCTGTAGAGTAGACTTCTTAAGAAGTTTTCCTTCGTAAATTTGCAATTGCAAAAATGACCTAAATAGAAGAATTCTTTTGAAGTTTACACAGACTAGACTTCTTTTGAAGTCTTTCGTGGATGACTTCAGAAGAAGTCTTCTACGTAAATCTTTATTAAACTTCAAATTTATCCAAAATTAAAATGATTTTTTAATATCTTCTTGCTAATTCATGTTTATTATTCAATATTGGGACTAATCGAATTTATAACTTAATTGGTGATAATTATGAAGTTACAAACATTGATGTTTAATAATGTTTCTAGATAATTATGAAGTCTTCTTCAATGATTTTGTTTTATTAAGTTGATGTTCTGTGTTTGTGTTGTCTTCCTCATAAGATACAATTTTTAACTTTCATGAGATTTAAAATTTCAACTTTCCCTTAAAATTCAATTTTGATCTTTTGTGATTTGACTAAGGTTTCTTTAGAAGTCTTCTCTCTTAATTTTAGCAAATTTTTCTAAGTTTTTGTGTTGTTGTGTTTTGTTATGTGTGAGTAGAATGATTAAAATATTTTTTGTTATGTTGCATCAATAACTTTAATGAAGTCAAGTACTTTTGGCAAAACATGAACATATTTACCATTCTTTTGATTAACATCTCTTAAAGTTTACAAAATAATTCACAACTAAAATATTACACATACAAATCATAAAAAGACCATAAACAAAATGATTACACAGCTATATATTATTCCTCAACATAGATAAGCTTGGACTCCACTACACATCATGTCTTTGTACCACTTTGGGCAGAAGATTTTGGAAGACTTTCTGAAGACTTCGTGGGAAGTCTTCTAGCATAAAAACATTAGAAGATTTCCCATGAAGTCTTCCGAGAGTCTTCCGAGTGTCTTCCAAGAATTATCCCAGAAGTCTTCCAAAATCCGTCTCAGATCTGAAAAATTTGCATATTCAAAAGCATTCAAATGACTTCAAAATAGAGAAGACTTCAAAAATAAATTTTAAGATAATAAACAAAACAATCACATTGGGTTGGATCTATAATTTTTTTGAATCTAATATATAAAACACACAAAATACATATCCAAAATTTATACCACTTTATGCAGAAGATTTCAAGAAGTCTTCTAGCATAAAATGCTTTAGAAGACTTTCTAAGAAGGCTTCTGAGAAGTCTTCCGAGAGTCTTCTGAGAAGTCTTTCAAAGTCTCTCAGATCTGAAAAAACCTGCAAATTCAAAAACATTTAAATGACTTCAAAACAGAGAAAAACTTCAAAAATAAAAATTTTATGCTTACAAAATAAACAAAACAGTCACACTATGTTGAATCTATAGCTTTTTAGAATCTAACATATAAACTCACACACATAAATTCATATCCAAAATTTAGAGATCTTCATTTGAAAGAGTGAAAGATGAGAATTATGTAATGAAAAACCTGCAAAAAGAAGATAAATTAGTGAGAAGACATACGAAAAGGTGAAAAATTGATATAAAGTTTGGTGTTTTGATGTTCAAAGAGATTAGAGAGAGATTGGAGAGTTTTAGAGTGAGAAACATTACATTTTTGTTACAGTCATTTGGGTGGAAGAAAGAGAATGTGTAAATTTTCTTTATATATGGAGACAAAAATTCCAATTAGGTTAAATATTTTCGACCCAGAAGACTTCTGGAAGACTCATGGAAGACTTATGTAAGACTCATGGAAGACTTATGGAAGACTTTGATTTAGGCGGGAAACCTAAATTATTCCAAAATTTAGGCGGGAACCCTAAATTTTACTTAAATTTAGGCGGGATGTGTCGGAAGACTTCTTTTTAAGTTTTCTGTGAGTCTTCTAGACCATAAAATCAAATAACTATGCAAAAAACCTTTTTAAACTTAAAAAAACTTAGAAAGTGTTTATATCAAATTATTAGATAGTTACTAAACATATATAGGTCAATTTGAAAAAAAGAAAAAAAATGAAGATAAGATTTCAAATCTAACCCTAAAGATACCAACAATACTATAACATATGTTACCAAACCCTAAACCAATGACTCATGAACCAATCTACATTCACTCATCTATGTTGAAAATAATTCAATTTCAGATAAACTAAATTTACATCATTGAAAAATGTTTATTATTACATGATTTCAAATTTTAACCCATGAAAATATTTTTTATAAAAAGTTTAAAATATTTTTAAGATCTAACCCATGAGAAGACTTTCTCTGGAAGACTTATGGAAGACTCCTGGAAGACTTATGGAAGACTCCTAGAAGACTTATGGAAGACTTTGATTTAGGCGGGAAACCTAAATTATTCCAAAATTTAAGCGGAAACCATAAATTCTACTAAAATTTAGGCGAGATGTGTCTGAAGACTTCTTTTTAAGCCTTCTGTGAGTCTTTCAGACCCTAAAATCAATTAACTATGCAAAAAAAAATACTTTCTTAAACTTAAAAAAAAAACTTAGATTGTGTTTAAATCAAGTTATTAGATACTTATTAAACATATATGGGTCAATTTGAAAAAGAAAAAAAATGAAGGTAAGATTTCAGAATCTAACCCTAAAGATACATACAATATTATAACATATGTTACCAAACCCTAAACCAATGACTCATGAGCCAATATACATTCACTCATCTATGTTGAAAATAATTCAATTTCAGATGAACTAAATTTACATCATTGAGAAATGTTTTTTATTACATGATTTCAATTTTTTACCCATCAAAATATTTTTTATAAAATTATTTTTAAGATCTACTGAACGAGAAGACTTACAAAGAAGTAATCATAGAGAAGACTTACAAATAAGTCTTCTCTAACGGAGGGTTATAATGGTAAAATTGAATATATATTTTTTGTTTGTTCATAAGGGGGCTGTTGTATTTTCACTAGGCTTTTGGGTTACTTTTGCATTTGATTGAATTTGGGATACACTTTTGTATTCAAAATCAAGTTTTGAGTCATTTTTGGCAAATTCCCCGAATAAGAATTATGTATATGCAACTAGATATATGTCATCTTGATATTACCATATTTATCAATGATAATAAAACTATAAATAATATATGTATATATATTACTTTTATAAATAAATTGGTCTAAACTTATTTTATTAGAAAAAATAAAGAAATGGAAAAGATTAAACCATATTTTAAAAAGATTTGTATTTGGTTTAGAAATGAATTAATGTTTTTTAGCTATATGTAATTAATAAAGAGAAGAAGAACTCATAGGAGTGATTGGTTAAACTATAATATATGTATATATATCAATGATAATAAAACTATAAAAAGAGAGAGAGCAGAGAGAGAAAGGAGATCTGAGTTTTCTCTCCGGTGTACGGCCGGCGCGTGAGCGTCCGTGCTGTCGCCGGAAACCTTTATTCCTTTTCAAAGAGGTTTCTTTTGGCCTCTTCTTCGTCGCCTCTCACCGATCGCTCTGTCTGAGCTCTGGATTGGAACCATCCTCCAACGGTGGTTTCCTCGCGTGGAGGGAGGACGCGGTCGCGTGGAGGCGAACGGCGTGAGAAGAGAGGCTTGCATGTGTCAGTGGTGATTCTGGGAGATGGAGGCTATCACAGATCCGTCG
>NC_027756.1:17528812-17545248 GCF_000695525.1 Brassica oleracea var. oleracea | reverse complement strand
TTCTACAGCTTCGCCGCCGCCGGTTCTAGTTCCCGGGAAGGGGAGGCTTTCTCTGCTCCGTCTTCGCCGATTTTGGCTCCGGAGGGTAGGGGCTCATATAGCTCTACGATGTCGGTTTAGGTCCCCGTTCTCTTTTGGGGTTTTTTCTTTGTCTTTACTAGTATGGATTGGGTGGAATTTGCGGTGTGGTTCTTGTCGTTAGGGTGGTTGTTCGGATTTGAAGGGATGAGCGATCGGTAGACGATGAAGCTCTCCATCGTTGGCGACGACGACAAGAGAAAGAAAGCATAGTTCTTGAGTCTCGGGCTTGATATGCCCAGTAGGTGGCGTGGATGATTGGGATGAGCTCTCGGTTAGTCCGATGACGCTCTCCGTGACAAGCGCGACGGAGGAGAGCCATTCGACGGTAACAGCCGGGATGAGTCGAGTCGTGTTTGGGTTAAGCCGACCCAGGTTCTTGGGTTTGTGGGCCTGTCGGGGTTGGGTTTGTGGGCCTGTGGACCAGTTTGTCTAGGGTTTGGCAGGTTTTGATAATTGGGCCGTGGACTTTTTATCTTGTAATTTCTTGGGCTTGGTCCATTTTCTATTTTAATGAAATATTGACGAAAAAAAAAAGATTGGTTAAACCTATGAGTGATGTACACAGTCTTATTTCTTTCTACTGCACTAAAATCAAATCAATCAAGCTAGGTATGGTCTATGCTCGTTACTTGGTCTGTACTCGTTACCTAGATCGTATTTTTGACTCGTAAAATCGAGTACTTATCTCGACCAAGTCGAATATCAAATCCTTTTTTTTTTTTTTGTAACACCGAATATCAAATCCTTTATTTCAATTAATTTCAAGTACAAGTAAAGTATCAAATATTAAAATAAAAGTAACTACTTAATGTTGTCGGTTTGTTACTCGTGGCTTGCTACCCATTTTTACTTTTGTACAAAAAAAATTAAACTATAATAGAATAACTCGTATAATGAATTAAATAAAAATGGTATATTTATAGAAACATTTTAGAGTTTATTTTATATTCGATGTGGATGAAATTTTTTTTCCATTTTCTCTTAATGTCATTTGATAGTGACGTAAGACATATTAAAAGTAAAGATTAATACATCTCAATCTACATTATATATATAGAAATGGTCTAACTATACATATATATCGAAAGTATATGTATAGATATAAATTTGAAATTTAAAATAAAAGTAACTACTTAGAATGTTTTAAATTTCAATATATTTCTAATACATATAGAATAGATATTAAATTTTATTAAAATGAATATGAAATGGTATCAACTTAGAATGTTTTAAGCAATTTCTCATTATCAAATATTGATTTGCATGCATATTAATACATCTCAATCTACATTATTAAATAGAGTAATATAGACTGCAATTAAAAAAATAAATAGTAAATAAATATAGTTCAAATTGCATAGTTAGACCATCTTCAATATGACTATATTTTACCCTATAATTCACACTAAAATAGAATAATTCTATTATAGTGTAACTTTGGCTCTAATGATGTTACTTTATAATAGAGTTACTTTATTATAGAGTGAAATATAGAGGAATGTCATATTTTACTCTATATTTGGAGTGAAAAACGACATTCTTCTATATTTTACTCTAAGGGCATCTCTAATGTGATTCTATATTTTTTTCCAATAATTTACAGTAAAATAGAGTAATTCTATTATAGTGTAATTTTTACTAGAATAGTGTTACCCTATAATAGAGTTTCTATATTATAGAGTGAAATATAGATGAATATCATTTTTCTACATTCCTCTATTGTAGAAAAGTGACGTTCATCTATATTTCAGTCTATAATATAGTAACTCTATTATAGGATAACATCATTGTAGTAAAAGTTACACTATACTCCCTCTGTTTTTATATGTAAGTAGTTTTAGCAAAATAAGTTTGTTTCACAATATAAGATGTTTACATAATCCAAGGCAGCTTTTACACAATCCAAAGCAGCTTTTACATTTATTACGTATGTTGTGACCAATCTAATAATCCATGTTTTTTTTTTATTGGTTAAATTTATGTATTAAATGTTATTTTTTCAAAAGTAACAATTTTCTTAATATCATCACTTTTAACTAAAACTACCTACATATAAAAACAGAGGGAGTAATAGAATTACTCTATTTTAGTGTAAATTATTGGAAAAAAAATATAGAGTCGCTTTGGAGATGGTCAGGTCTTAGTAGACTATTTAATTTGCATTTGTTTTGTGATTCCATTCAAAGCTTTAGGAGGTCGGCTATAGCCTATACGTTTACTGAAAAAGACATAAATTTCCTCAAATTTTAAATAATTTAATTTTTAACTCGCCAATCGGAGTAAGCGGGACCAACGTCGGCTAGATTCACGTTGTGATTATTAAAGATCCTTTAATAAATTTGGTTCGTGAATGAAGACTGCAAAAGAGTTGCACGGTCTATGTTGGTAACCCCAATCTCAACATATCACTCGCACATTAACCAAAAGAGATTCTGATTCTTGTTCATTATCATCCACACAATGTTTATTATTTTTCTTTTTGTACTATTAATTTACAAACAAAATTTTTTTTGTTTGTTTCTTTTGGTTTTTAGATTCATCTCCCCTTATGATGCTCGAGAAACGGCATTCTGTCATTTCACTACACCATTGTCTTGTGCATTTTCGTTGTAAGAATTATGTGTGTTATATGGTAGTCTCCCCGTTTATAAAATACTCCTATATTTTTTGAAATTTTAAACATATTAAGAGAACAATTAATGATCAATCATAAATGTACAATTTTAAAACAATTAAACAATTGCATATGTCTCTTAACCGATAACAATTCAAAAATATAAGTTTTACCAATAACTATCTTTTGATATCTGAAATTTTAATTATTATTCTCTCCATTTTTTAATATAAGTCGTTTTAGAACTGTGCACATAGATTGAGATGTCATTAATTTTATATATTTTCTAAACAAAAACATCATTAGTTATTTACCTAATCACAAATCAACCAATAATAAAATATAATGTATATATCATTGGTCATATAATATTAAATCTTAATAATTTTTACATAGAAAACCGAAAATGTCATATAATTTGAAACATAAAAATTTCTCTAAAACGACTCATATTAAAAAACGGAGGGAATGATTAGTAAAGTACTATACATCAGAAACCTAAACAAATATCTTTAAAAAGTAAGAAAATTCATCATATGGAATGGAGGAAGTATAGTGCCAGCAACTTTAAACACAAAACGAAATAAAAATTAAATAATTATTTCAGTAGAAATTCTTATAAAATAATATGTTAAATAATTAAAATACTTTAGCATGCATCATTTGCATTGGTCTCGATTATCTGAAGCAATCTTCAAATTTGGTTGTAGCATATAATTTCTAATCGATTATCCGAAGTAATTTTCAAATTTGGTTGTAGCATATAATTTCTAAATTAAGTGCCAATGTTACTCGGATCAATTTTTTGTTTAACTTTTAAATTTCAAACCAAATTTTAGTTTTTGACAGAAAATTATAAGAAAACAAGAAAACAGAAAATCGAAATCTACACAAGAAAAACTAAAACAATAACTAGCGAGATAAAAATATCACTAAAAATTAGTGGTGGGTTTGCGGGTCAACAAAACCGTCAAAATCATAATCATTGTATCTTTATTAATTATGAAATTGTATACCGTCATAGTAGCGTTTTAAATGATTAGAAGTCATTTTGTAAATGATAATAAATCGCTTTTTTGTATACAAATTTTGGAAGTTAGTTTTTATAAATCGCTTTTTTGTATACAAATTTTGGAAGTTAGTTTTGATTTTGGCATGAGTGTTTTTTAATTTAAAACTCATAAAGTTTCTAGAAGATTTTAGCTTTCTTGTTGCAAAGGACATGAAATCTCAATCCACGTCTCGGACGCCGAAGCAGCCGAGCAATATGCGCCTTTCAATTTACTTTTTTTTTATATGGGTAATTGTGTTTTGTTTTAGAAAATAAAAACCAGCTACTTGGACCCCTTATTAGTTAAAAGTTCGATTTAGAAAACCCTTTTACAAAAAAATTAGTATTTCTTAACCGAGAGCTCTTGGCCTAGTGGTAATGGAACTCTAGCTGGAGTGTCTGTCCTGGGTTCGAGTCGCCTTGGCCACCTTCCCGCCTATAACCGTGCGTGCCCGGATGGAAGGCTTCGTGGAGATTAATCTGGGCTTACCGCCTGGGATCCCACGGATACAAAAAAAAAAAATAGTATTCTGGTCCATATATGAAACTTTTAAATCCAGCTTTTGCTTAGTCAACACACGTGCGGACAATCAAAGTCAAACATATTCTCCAACCTTGCGTTGCCTGTGAGCCCACCACGACCTATAGTTTCTCTTTGTTTTTTCTTTATTCACTTGGAAGTTGAAACATATATTTTTTTGTAAGAAAATGCATGTTATCACCCAAGGAAGCACATATTTTACAAACATATGCTGTGTTTTACCGTTCCACATGACTATAAATCCATCTTTTAAAAAAAAACATGACTATAAATCCAGAAGCTTAGAAATTCTTTATACTTTAAATAATATTTAAAAGATGAAATTTCAATGCCTAAGAAAATTCTTAGTATATATGTCGAAGCCCGAATATTAGGTCTTAGTTAGGACCCACATTTGTTTCCCCGCCTATAAATTTCTCAAATCAAATCCCGTCAAACACATGCAGCAGAAAAAAATACACAAACACGTATTCGAGTTAACACATACGCAAGAAAAAAAATCCTTGTTTATTGTTCAATATTATAAACTCTCTACACATACACACACACATATTTATGGAACAACGAGGTCGTGGTAGCGGTGCAGGTGAGCAAGGAAAGTACCGGGGAGTTCGAAGACGGCCTTGGGGAAAATACGCGGCGGAGATACGCGATTCGAGGAAGCATGGTGAACGTGTATGGCTCGGAACGTTTGATACTGCGGAGGAAGCAGCTAGAGCCTATGATCAAGCAGCCTACTCCATGAGAGGCCAAGCCGCGATTCTAAATTTCCCTCATGAGTATAACATGGGTAGTGGTGGTTCGGCCACGGTGGCTGGATCTTCGTCCTCCTCCGCTTCTTCTTCTAGGCAAGTTTTTGAATTTGAGTATTTGGATGACAGTGTTTTGGAGGAACTTCTCGAGGATCGAGAGAATCCCAACAAGAACAACATTAACAAGGGAAAGAAGAAGTGACAGTGAAATGTTATTGTTCATCACTTATCACAAAATCAACAAAGTTTATGAGATAATTAGTATATACAAATAAACTACATGCAATGATCATATGACCATGTTTGGAGCATTAGGAACCACTATGTTTTTCGAATGAAAGCGACCGAATGGTGGTGTCCTATTTTACTTTTCTGGAATATGTGAAATGATTTGAAAAGCATGTCAAACTATACAAGACATCTTCTGATGATTGTTCAGAATGCAAACTTTATGATCTTATATGGCTCAGATCGTGATCGTGATGTGATGATAAATAAAGAAATATAGCAATTGCTATTATTTTTTTTTTTTTGGAGAATAGGTCTTAATCTGATTGTTTATGTATGAAATTTAAATTAATGTTGATATATGAATTTGCACATGTTCTAAATACATTATAACCTCTTTAAATTAATACTCTATAAATTAATATACACTAAAAATCTCTATAAAATAATATAATTTTATAGTCCCAAATCGAGTTTTTGGTTCAACTAGTATATCGATAAATTAATATCTCTATAAATTAATAAAAAAATTATAGTTTTGGTGTAGTCCCAACATTATTAATTTATAAAAGTTTCACTGTATGTGTACTGATCGGGACCGAAGACCTGTGTTGATGTATGAATTGGCCGATTTCCATAGAATTTGCTATTGTTATTCCTTTTAGTAACATACTATGTTCTGGTCCACGCTATACGCGGATAATGTTTCAATATTTTTTTTTGGAAATAGAGATTATATTTTAAAATTCTGGTGTTTCAATCGAGTAGAGGTGGAAACTATTATAATTTAATATTAAAATTATTTTTAAGTTGATAAATAAAAAGAAAAAATTACGAAAGAGTGATGTTTTAATTAAGATTTTTTTTTAATTTTCTACTTTTCTTTGTTATTAGTTTCTATTTACAACAATATTTAAAAATTGTTACATTGTTTTCATATATTATGTTTTCTAAAACCATCACATTAGGAATAGTATATTTTAAAATTGTAACAGATGAACTGTTCCATCTTTTGATTCAAAGTTGTTCATTTTTATATATTGAAATAATATAAAGTTTAAGTGTATATTTGTATGTCATATATGCCATTTAGTGTAGCCATAGTGATTTTTATTGTTTTATTGTTTTGGTTTATTTTTATTATACGCTTTAACTTTTCTTAAAATATTTTAATATTTTATAATTGAGAGTTGTTAATGATAGACCATATTGATTTGAAATATTTCTATAAGAACTGATTATATATATATAATATTTAATATTTTAGTAATGTGTACATATAAAAGAAGTTATCATATGTATTTTAACTAACTTAATTTTTTTTGAACAGAATGATTAGTACTCTTAACTATTACTCCCTATGTTCCCGAAAGAAGGATATTCTAGAGTATTCACGCATATTAAGAAAAAAAATTAACTTTTTACAATTGAATTTATTATTTATTTTACTATACATTTTCCAATAAATATTAACTAATAATATTCAACCAATTCAAATATTTTCAATTAATGTTTGTTAAAAGTATACAATTTTTCAACATTAATTACTAAAAGTACCTTAAAATTTTAGAAAATCTATCATTTTGGAACAAAGAATAAATCTAGAAAATCCTACTTTCAGGAACATAGAGAGTATATTTCTTTCTGTAGCATATTTGTAGTTTCTATTAGTGATTTTTTTTATTTGGTTTCCATAACATGTACTCTTTGGTAGAATTCATTGAGTTAGTAGAACTTAGTTTTTTGGGTCGTATTTGTAGATTTTTATGAAACTAATCAGTGCTCTTACTGTTTTTTTCGTTTAATAGTTTTTAGTTGTATACTCCAGTATATTTTTATATGTAATAACTATTTTTAAAATAATGAGGATACATAACGATTAAAAGGTTATATTAGCTAATCACATATTCAAAAGAATGATTAAAAGTTAAAAACTTGACATAACTTTATGAAGGTAATGGATATTTGTGTTTCTGATTTGTTTCTATAATAGTTGTTTTTACTTGGTTGATGTTAACTTTCTAATGAGTCAGTATTGATATCAATTTAATTTTAACAAAGCTTATTTTGAACTTAAATATGCAACTATATTTTCTTATTCGGTGTATTAGAAGCGTATGATTTTATAAATAAATATGAGTATGCTTAATATAATGATTACTCAAGTCATTTACAATGTACATTTTAAATTGTAGTTTTAAAATTACCCTTTTACTTTAAAATTGACATATAATATAAATTTAGAACATATGAATTTTATTTTAAGATACAAAAAATTGTAAAATGAATTATTTCATTTTATTACATTAAAAGGTAATTTGATCTTCTGTGTGTTATTCTTATTTGCCTATTTAAAAAACTGTTATAATTTGATGGAAAACAATACAATTTAGAAATACATAATAGTTATATAAACAGATTATAGATACAAATATAAGAGAATTATAGATATTAACTTTATTTGTTTGAGATGCTAACAACTGAAACATTAGATTTTTTTTTTGCATATTTTTTAAAGTATATCTCATATATTTACCACATTCAGAGTGTTGCAAACATAAATAACAAAATATTTGAAAACGAAAGCTTAAATTCGTATATTGTTGCAATCAAAATCTCTGAATGTTTTTTTTTCTCCTCCGCCAACAAAAAAAACAAAAATACAAAAACATAGTTCGGTCTCTATGACACCTCAAATGTCCAAGCACAACCTTCCATTAAGAAAATATTCTTCCACATGTTGTTACAAACCGGTGGTGCTCTTGATGGATTAGTAACCCTTGAAGGTTTTTCCTTACATTTTTGTGCCTCTAATCCTTTACCCAGCCACCTGCTTTGTCATTAATCTCCACTTTCCTCAGTCTTCTTGCTTTCTTTTTCTTCTTACCATCACTCTTGTCTTTTACAACCACTGCCTCTGCCGCAGCCACAACCAACTCTTCTGAAACAGATAATTTTTTTTTAAATAATCACTCAGCAAAGATGAATCTGATACAAACAAATACTTGTGACATGAACAAAATTGTCTAACAATCACACCCACATTGCATTTCAAAATGCACCTTCAAAGATAGATTAGTCATAGAAATAATGCTAATGAGAAGACCAAATAGATAAACACTCAATTAGAAGTCGTAAAACTTTCACAAATAAATGATCAAACATAGAAATTAAAAATTAACCTACGAGCAAGGAAGATGCATTCTTTACCTCAAAATTTCTGAAGAGCATTAATTTAGATGAAACCCTTGTGTTCAAGCTCTCGGTTCCCTCAGCTGTGGCCAATACTCCAGCCATAGTGGTTTCTGAAAAGTCACTCTATTCTCTGACTAAGAGCATCGCCCGAGCTCCTGGTGTACACTAGATGAATCTGATTTAATATTACTATATATACTCATAAGACGTATCGAACATATGTAGAATAGCATAAGCAGTTACCTTATAGACTTCTCAAGCAGTGGGTCACCTTCAACAATATTATGGTAAGACTTTGTCAAGACATGTTATGGTAAGACTTTGTCAGGACTGTGTACTTAAAATAAGGATTCGAGTCAAAGGATAACTCAAGTTTGAATCCTTTAGGCTCTTCAGTCATGCACCATCTAAGTAATTTGAGAGCCTAATCAGTAATGACGCTCTGTGGCCTGACATCAAGGACATTACGCTAGAGTTATTGTCCTCAGAAGTGACATCATTGTTGATCAAGGCCATCAGCCAAAAAAGTGTAACTCCTTTCTCTGCAATGTGTAACACATGGAAATATGTTAGATCGTTTTTTTCTTCTATATATTTAAGGAAAAAAAAAGACACAGTATTCCTCAAGTTACCATCTTGAGTATCTTCCTCTCCGTGGTCCATCATCCATCTTCGTATCATCTGGAGTTGGTTTGACATCAGTAGTTCCATTCACTGTCTCGTAAGGCTGCGCATACCGAGATAGAATTCAAGAGAAAGTTTAAGATTATATATATAAATATATATATATAACACTGCTGCTGATAAGTAAGATAAGGAAAATAAAAAAAAATAGAATATACAAAGATGCTCATGGTTTTCCATTGCTTAGATATATTGGTTTTGAATTTAACAGATGAAAATAACACGGTCCCACATAAAACTTTGAATTTCTCACTAACAATTACCTTGATATATCTTTTCATACTTGGCTTCAAGAACAACACAATCAGGAGATATATCCCTGTGTTAATGCAATTAGTTTGGGGTTTTGATTCTTGAATATGGATAATATAGGAATAGAAAATAGAATCACTACCTGTTCGTAGATGAGCCGCATCTCTACAGCAATCAGACACTTCCGCCTGCCGTGTGCAATCTCCCGAAAATGGATGTGGTTGAAGATGATTCTGGTCTCTCCCTACCCGTAGCAACGTCGTTAAAGACCACAATGGAGGGTTTTGTCGTCGTTGATTTTGATGTCTTGTTAGCCATGGATGCGATAGCTGATACTTATTCTTGTATGCGGAGTAAATTTTATTGTGGGAAGCCCAAGAAGGTGAAGAGGACACCTGTTTGGTACTGGAAAATTAATGAAGGAAGATTGATGATTATTGTGGGAGAAAGCGTTTCGCCAGAGATCGCTAAAACTGTTGTCGTTAGGTCTTCTTTTGGGAAGGCGAAGAAAACAGAGAATTTGGGTCACTTAATGGGTACAATGAGTCTAAGCTGGGCTTCGACATATTTTTTAGGAAATTCACATCTAGTAAAAAATATGGATTTAGTTAATTGACATTCTGATGTGTAACATTGATTAGCTCTAAATATTTTAGGTGACGTGGCATAGCTTAGGAACCTCCAATTTAGTTCCTTTTATATAGTAGAGATTGATAACATTACGCTAGAGTTATTGTCCTTGGAAGTGACATCATTGTTGTTCAAGGCCATCTGCCAAAAAAGTGTAACTCCTTTCTCTGCAATGTGTAACACATGGAAACATGTTAGATCGTTTTTTTCTTCTATATATTTAAGGAAAAAAAAGACACAGTATTCCTCAAGTTACCATCTTGAGTATCTTCCTCTCCTTGGTCCATCATCCATCTTCGTATCATCTGGAGTTGGTTTGACATCAGTAGTTCCATTCACTGTCTCGTAAGGCTGAGCATACCGAGACAGAATTCAAGAAAAAGTTTAAGATTATATATATAAATATATATATATATATATATATATATATATAACACTGCTGCTGATAAGTAAGATAAGGAAAATAAAAAAATAGAATATACAGAGATGCTCATGGTTTTCCATTGCTTAGATATATTGGTTTTGAATTTAACAGATGAAAATAACACGGTCCCACATAAAACTTTGAATTTCTCACTAACAATTACCTTGATATACAAAGCTTGATATATCTTTTCATACTTGGCTTCAAGAACAACACAATCAGGAGATATATCCATGTGTTAATGCAATTAGTTTGGGGTTTTGATTCTTGAATAGGGATAATATAGGAATAGAAAATAGAATCACTACCTGTTCGTAGATGAGACGCATCTCTACAGCAATCAGACACTTCCGCCTGCCGTGTGCAATCTCCCGAAAATGGATGTGGTTGAAGATGATTCTGGTCTCTCCCTACCCGTAGCAACGTCGTTAAAGACCACAATGGAGGGTTTTGTCGTCGTTGATTTTGATGTCTTGTTAGCCATGGATACGATAGCTGATACTTATTCTTGTATGCGGAGTGAATTTTATTGTGGGAAGCTCAAGAAGGTGAAGAGGACACCTGTTTGGTACTGGAAAATTAAAGAAGAAAGATTGATGATTATTGTGGGAGAAAGCGTTTCGCTAGAGATCGCTAAAACTGTTGTCGTTAGGTCTTCTTTTGGGAAGGCGGAGAAAACATAGAATTTGGGTCACTTAATGGGTACAGCGAGTCTAAGATGGGCTTCGACATATTTTTTAGGAAATTCACATCTAGTAAAAATTATGGATTTAGTTAATTGACATTCTGATGTGTAACATTGATTGGCTCTAAATATTTTAGGTGACGTGGCATAGCTTAGGAACCTCCAATTTAGTTCCTTTTATATAATAGAGATTGATGACATAAAAGGGTAAAAGTTATTAACGGAATAATAAACCGCTGTGAAAATAAATAGGAGCTATGATAAATAATAACAAATAATAATGATAAAAATAAAATGATCAGTACCAATAATTTTTAACTTTTCTATTACAATAATATAAGAACTCTAACTTAATAGTAATACATCATCTAAACTTAAAGTTCTATGTAAATATCTATATATATATATATATATATATATAATAAAGTAGACTTACTTTATTTCTCATGCCTCCACATCAGCAAGGAGATATGGGCATTTCGCGCCGGCTGGCATCCTGTTTTCAACTCTTTTTCGATTATAAGACAATGAAATTTGTTAACTGGACTATTGTTCTCTTAGGCCCAATTGTTATTAGGGTTTGGTCAATCTTCATCCACAGTTTCTGCCTTTAAGCGACGATTCTTGGGATCTCGAATCCTAGAAACAACGTCTCTGTAACTTTTAAATCTTTCCGCAAGTAGATCCATTTATCCAAGCATTAACGTCGATAAAACCGCAGCTTATTAGCTTCACCCTCCTCTTGATTCATCTTCCTCATGACAAAAACCGCTCATCCAAGGTTACGTCACCGTGCGTAGCCTCTACACATTCGAACACATCCTCAAGGAAGGAGCTAAGTACTAACTTAGTGGAAATGAAAGTAAGAGAAGGGATCTGTCAGATTAAGGAGAGGGAATACGATTCTTACACTAAAGTTATGTGTAGTAGATAGAATGAAGATTACCCACATGAGTTCTCTCGACAAGGTAAGATTCATTGCTTATATTAGGCGTTTCCATTTTCCATGCAGACACAAAAAAATTAGTGTTCGCTTGCATTACACGACACATATCAGTTATCATATATGGTTTGATTACTTGCTCACATCATAGGTTTTGAGAATAGCATAGAGAAGAGTGTCTCTAAACTCATATGTTTATTTTTCCTTTCACTTAATTTTGCAGCAAAGCATCCTTATCCACTCAACTACAGAGTCGTGATATACATACAACATATAGGTGTAGGTGTATGTGTAGGACATGCATGGCAAGAAGGTAAAGAACTCCAACGAGTTCTCCAAAGATTATGTACTGGTATTGTTATGGTCAAAAATACAATTTAAATTAGGGAAGCTTCTGCTAATATAGATTACAAGCTGTTTCACAAGAGCCTTTGTTAACTTTTATTAAAAGTTGTATACATTGTTTTTTCAAATTTTGGATCGCTGCAGTCAAAATTAACAAAATACCTATTTTCAATTGCTTCTGTACTGTGCAGTTCCTCTTCTTAGATTCCAATGCTCATGGTTTTGGTAAAAGTAAACTCTATAGCGCGAGTTAGTCATGTTTTAACTTATCAGTAGACTTTAAAAATGAGAACAAGAAAAAATCGTTGTGTTTAGAATTAATTGTCAATGTTCTTCATGTATTCCTTGGCAAGCTTTATTTCCAATATTCGTTTTTGTTCCTTAATGAGCGTGTAGCCTGATTCCAGAAACCCTCCCATCTTTTTTCTCTTCGCACAAACTTTCATACGCTCTCAAGTGAAATCAATGTTTTAGAATTTTGTAAGAGCAAGAGAGAGAGAAAGAGCTCACTCTGAAGCTTGAGGTGGCATTAAACTTTAAGAACTGAGGAACCTCTTCGGTCTTTTTGCACCTGATAAGAGTTTCCTCTTGAATCTCTATGCTCTGTTGATAAACCATAATGTTCAAGAGATGGCGGGCATATATTAATCATTGGATCAAATAGAGTAGCCGGAGTCTTTCATTGCCAAAGAGGAATCAGTAGAAGAGGTGCCTAAGCGAGATTAAAATGGTGAATGTGGAAGAGGAAGAAGATTGTAGTGGCGCAAAATTGAAACGTCAAGATATGTTTGCAAGCGCCATTAAACGCATTTACTTCAAAAGTCTGAAGGCTTTAGATTGAATTTTTTTAATCCAATCAGATTTATTAATTTAAAAGGCTTTAACCCTTCTAAGAGCATCATTATCCAGGGTTTTTTTACGGCGGAGTTCTTAGGGGAATATAAGAAACAGTTTTTTAATTTTTAATTAAAAAATTAAGAAACTGTTTCTTAAATTAGTACTGTAAGAACACTCAAAACCGGAATCAAATGATGCTCACTTCTAACAACACTCAAAACCACTTTTCCTTTTTTTAATTCACTAAACGATGTTTTTTTTTTCTGACGTCTATAAAATTTGATTTTCATCTAAATTCATTCAAGTTACTACAATTTTTATTTAAAGTCATTAAACTTTCTATAATGTCAAAACTCAATACCAAGCATAATTTTGGTTGTGTTCAGCCTTTGTAGAAAAAAATAACAATTTTTCTGACTTTTGTCATTTTCCTCTCCAAAATAAGATGTTAAGATAAGAAATAATAATATTTAATAAAAATAGTCATTTAGTTACTAAAGTTTCTGCAATGTCAAAACTCAATGCTAAGCACAACCTTGGTTGTGTTTAACATTTGAAGAATAAAAAAAACAGACTTTTCCTGAATTTTTTCATTTAACTCTCCAAGATAGGAGGCTAAGATAAGAAATAATAATATTTAATAAAAATAGTCATTTAGTTACTAAAGTTTCTGCAATGTCAAAACTCAATGCTAAGCACAACCTTGGTTGTGTTTAACATTTGAAGAATAAAAAAAACAGACTTTTCCTGAATTTTTTCATTTAACTCTCCAAGATAGGAGGCTAAGATAAGAAATAATAATATTTAATAAAAATAGTCATTTAGTTACTAAAGTTTCTGCAATGTCAAAACTCAATGCTAAGCACAACCTTGGTTGTGTTTAACATTTGAAGAATAAAAAAAACAGACTTTTCCTGAATTTTTTCATTTAACTCTCCAAGATAGGAGGCTAAGATAAGAAATAATAATATTTAATAAAAATATAATTATTTACTTAAATTAAATATTTTTTAAAAAAATAGAGCCAATAGCACGTAAGTCTATGTTCTCATGGTACCTAAACGTTAGTTCAGTTGAGGAACTTTTGTTATCTTCTCTCTTAAATCAATTCCATCAACGTGTTGGACTACTTCGATCCAGGCTTCACATCAATATTATTGTCAAATTGCCAACCATGGCTAAATAACTTTCATGAAAAATTGCAACATTAAACAAAAGCACCAGCCAACGCAATAAAATCTCGGACACTATAGTCCACAAATACGTAAAAGAAAAATACACTTCTACCAAAACTAACTACAAACTACAAATATAACACAAATAAAAAACTCAACTATGAAATATATAGTTAGATGGAACTGTTTACCCCCTTCCATTAACACAAGCTGTAACCACAACAACCAACTCTCGAATATAATAACGAACATCGTCATTTAGAAAATAAATAAATAAAACAGCATTGTTATCTAATTTACTTGAACCAGAATTAATAGGAACTAGAATGTTTATTAGATACCAAGCCGAACTTTGTTATCCAAAACCAAATAAAAAATGAAATAACTGAACCATATCCAAACGAAATTTCATCAGAAACTAAATGATTCCTATATCTCTATAACCGAAAAATTAGAAATAGAAAAAGAACTAGAAATGAATAAAAAACTGAACACCGATGCCTAAAACCAATCCACAAATATACACAAACCAATAACCCAACAAGATCTTTTTATTTTACGACAGTTGAAGACACTTCTGTCATGGCGCCCACATCCTGTTTCCACAACCTGAACGTAGAATATTTTGCATCTGAACTACTGAGGATGGTGTTTCATCACACACTTAATGAAGTTATGCTTAGAAAACAACAACCCTGAAGCACACTATGTTGAGGGAATAAATCAGTTTTTCTTTCATCACAAATCAATCAAAGCACTCAATCACCTACACCATTCTACGTATGGAAAATACGATGAGGGAACATACCTTTGTGGTTTATTACTGCTGTGCACAGGAAAAATCAAAGAGGGGAAAAAGATCCTAGATACCTTTGACTGGGAACACACTATCTACATCCAACCATTGCTGGAGAAAGATAAAATAAAAACACTCTGTGTTTACGGTATTCCTCTGAAGGACATATATCTAAACAACATGGCCAGAATTAAACTTCCACGAAGTTGCGACCTCCAAAACATGGATCATCTATGCAAGAATTGTTACTACTTTCTAAGAGTGGAGAAATTTTTCGATTACATTTTTCATAGATAGAAAATTATGTTATTGTTTACTTTACTTTTTAAATACCAAAGGGAAATTACATTACTTCTATCAAGAAAAAAATAAAAAAGTTTATTTATTGTTTACTCTATTTAAGAAAAATGATTATTACTCCCTTATGTGTTAACTTATACTATCAAGTATCTGTTTAAGATAAAACCATAAAAGGCAAAGTATTAAACAATTAGTAGTAAACAAAAAAAAACATTGCATCGCTTCCATTATTAAAAGCCTCTTCCATTATAGCTCCGCATGAGACAAAAATGCATTAACATGATGTCCAAAGCCAAGATACTAACAAAATAAACACATGCATTTACATTATTTTACCTTTGGAACATCAACTTTACATTATATTCAAAGTTTAAGTATATAAACTTTGGTGCAATTATCACATACTTATCTTATTTCTATTTAAATCAAACGATAAAAAGAGATTAGAATACATGACTAACAACTAACAAATGGAACAAATAAACAAACTGAACTCAATGAAAAATAAAATGTCTACGCGCCGGAATACCCCTAGTTTATATATAAAGGAGACTTTTCTCTCTTCTTATGACATGTAGAAGGATGATTTGTTGACATGTGTCCTCTTTTTTTTTTGTCATTTTACATTTTAGATCTCTCTTCTTTTAGATTATTGCAATTTGGTTCACTATTTTCAAATTATGCACTATCTATTCATTCTCACACTAACTAGCTATCATCATTTGAAGTTTGATAATCTATTTTATTGTTCAAAACATTGCAAAACAAATAAAGAAATAAGTAAAAAAATATAAATGTATTTTAAATATTTAATTTATTCACAGCTAAAAATAACATAAACTTTCGCTATTTTATTATTTTTTACTATTTTCTATTATTTCATTTACAACTATATATTTATCT
>NC_027756.1:17528027-17528356 GCF_000695525.1 Brassica oleracea var. oleracea | reverse complement strand
TTTTTTGTAGAGAAATATAGAACAAAAGCATTTCTTGTTAAATTTGATAAGGAACAAGCATTCTTTTTCATTCCTGCAATTTTATTCCTATACGTTCTTTTCCTATTCGTTCTTCGTGTTCCCGAAAAGGTCACCAGTCGGAGCAATAATCTAAACATAAAACCTCCACAATCGCAGAGAAAAAAATGCCAAAGTAACACTAACTCAATAAAGGTCCAGAGCTCAAAGGCGATCAAGAACGAAAACTAACTTACCCCACTTTATCATAGAGTGTCTTGGCCAGAACAATCAAAAGTCAGAAAAATGTAGAAAGATAATCTTGAGATAAT
>NC_027756.1:17521875-17527936 GCF_000695525.1 Brassica oleracea var. oleracea | reverse complement strand
TAATCAACAGAAGGCCAAAATCACCACATAGCAGGAAGAGGCATACATAACGAACGATAAGCACAACCACCAGCTAAGAGGTAAGAATCACCTCACAAACTAAATAAGCACAAACAAGACACATATGCCAGTGAAGAACCACAAAGCTTTGGATAGAAGGGACCAAAGCTCCAAGACACTAATACCGCACACTTATACTAAGGGAAGCAATGGAAGAAGAGAACAACCTGAGTGAGGGAGAACGGAAGCCAACCCCCGAAAAACAAGAGCCTAGACATGAGACCAGAAACAATCTTCCAAATCTACAGAGCATACTCGAAGGAAAACACTATCCAAAATTGGAGTGGAAAATATGGCGAAAGGGAGAGTCACAAAGACGCAAGCAGCGATGAAAGCTGCAACGAGATGAGGGAACATAGATGGAAGGGTAGACAAAACGAAATCATCCAATCGTGGAGCTGTCCTCGAGCTATAGAAGCCAGATCACCAAAAACCATATCTTGAAAAATAAGACGAGAAGAGACTGTTGATGGTAAGCCAACGACGAGGAAAACAACTTCAAAGACGACTGAACTCTGACCCAACCCAAGGAGATTCAGTTCCTAACATGAGCCGAAATCTAAGGAAGAAGAGGAGAAAAATGTGAGGAAGAACAAAAGCACATATGTGAGTCTTTTTCGGTGATGGTGAGAATCAAAGCATACCGGAAAGGTAAACGAAATGCATAGATGGTGACGACTCAATGTAAAAATATAGGGAGAGAGCACAAAACATCTTTAAAAAGTAATGTTCAAATAAATGGAAAAAATATTAATTTTTACCCTGGAACTATTAGCCTTAGAATCAACAAATGTCTAAATGTAAAATTATTGAAATTCAATATGGATTACATCACAAACTCACTCCATCATTAATAAGTACTATTATACCCACAATAACACACTATTAAAAAAACAAACACATAATATGTTAGGATATCACCTATTACTACATAACATAATAAAAATACCAAATAATGCTCTTAGCAAATAAAGACGATCACATAATTAGTTTACTATATCATCCAAAAATAATAATTAACAACAATAAAACAATATTCCGCGCGAACCGCGGACATGCCCCTAGTATTATTGAATTCTTATATTATGTGAAAGTTTGTCAGCCACTGAATTTGTTGAGCGGGAGATATGTGAAATTGTGAAAGTTGAAAAACTCTCAGCATCTCTGTAACTCTTCCAAATGAACTGAGCAGACATGCCATTTTTCTGGTGTTGACACTATTTCACAAACTCTGAACATTATGTCTCAAAACTATCTTAGTTTATCAGAAAGTTACCAAAACATTACGTTCTTAGATTAACGCCTCAAATTCCGTATGTAAAAGCGCGCTCCTGTGAATATTCTAGTTCCCATTTAACTTTCAAAATCTTCATGTTTATTAACCAATATTTTCCAGAAACGATATAGGCTTCCTTCCATGATGCATCAATCTGCATGCGCATAAAAGTGACGACTATACATAGTTGGTTCCTTTAAATTGAACCTTTTCCTATAATATTGATTATGTTTCTGCAAGTTTGATTATATCTCTCAGATCCCTATCCATATTACTATTTATTGTATCATTCATACCTGTTTACATGTACCGGAATATCCATGAAAACTAAAATCATGGTTTAGATTGATGATACCCTTCAGAAAAAAAACAATTAATATTTGTAGATATGGAGTCGGAAAATGCTTAGGTGGAGGAAATTTAGAAAAAGGCGCAATTTTTTCCGACGCGGACACTTGAATGAAGCATGGTTAATTCATAATTGACTCATGTCCCCCACAACATCACATTGGCAGTCACAGTTAAGCCATCGTGCCCAAAAGTTTGTAACTAACTACCGAAAAGTAGCACAATTTTTTTTGCCAGATTGTTTCATTTTCGGAGGACATTTATGTTTCCATGAAAAATCGTGTATAGAATTATATCGCGTTCCATGGAAATGGTTGGATGTGTTCTATCTTGATATTCCCTTGCAACATAGTATATAGATTTTTCTGTAACTTTCCACGTTTTGTTATGTGCCATACTAATGAATCTGATCTACATAACAGATTAATAGGCATACTTGCAATGATCTCCATCATCAGGATCTCTCATAGATAGACCACAATCTATCAACTTCGAAGAATTACAGTTTGGCCCTAAAGTTTCTGATATTTACAAAGAAGTCTGAATTTGACCTATATTATATTTGTTAAACCATTGTTGACGGCTATGCTTATTATTATTCTAGAGGAGAGAGCTTAGGATTGGGGAGAGAGAGATCTGAACTCTTTCATAGAAGATTGTGAACTCCTTTTTTTCTCTACTCTTTCTATTTATTCTATGCAATTTATTCACACTATCATTATGCTTTCTATGATTATGTCTGAATAAATTTATTGTTAGATTTAGGGTTCTTCAAAGGTTGCTCAATGGTCTACTAAATCTGTATTGTTGTTAGGGAAATCAATTGGTTCTTCGTCTAATTGTTCTTATTGCTAAGTTTAGGATTGATCATTTTAAACCTAGATCTTAGGATAATTGGCGCATGCGAGAGCCTAGTTTATTATCTGAATTAAAACTAGATGAACTAAGCAACTAAGCGCATACAAGAGTTGGTCTAGGTGGTTAGAGAACATATCAAACTTGTATGCTAAAGCTTGTTAAAAGTTTATCGATTGACACTTTCCTCGGATTAGCATACGAGAGCTGGAGTCCTAGGTTTAGACATTAGATAATGAGTGTTTTACATTCAGGGTCACTTTCTTTTTTTTTATTAGATTGTAGGACACATATATTGCTACCGAGGTACTTTACTGTGACTAAAGCTAAACTATTTCTACCTAAGTTGATTCTTATAACCAAAATGATCCTACACTTTTTTATATTGGCCCCACCTAATTATATGGCCATGTTTTTCTCCCTGCTCGAGAAATATGTTCAACTCCTTTGTAGAGTTCTAAGATCAATTTCTAGGTTTATATTGCTTAAGTGAGTGATTGATTCGACTGGTTTCGTTTTCAGATTTGCGATCGAAGTAACAAATCAAAGAACAACACAAGCCAATTTGTTCGCCCGGTGTTCGCTGATCTACTCACCGGGGAGGGAACGACATCCCTCAACTGCTTCACTATCAGAGATCAAGGTTACAAACAACGGTGAATCGCTTGAACCAAAAACAGATCAACAAGAGAGTATTAGCGAGCTTATCACTTCCTCTGTGAAGCCGGAAAGTCACCGCCGGGATGATCCAACCTGATCGTGTACCGCTTTCGTGACTCCGTCGAGCTTCAACCTTGTGACCTCAAGCTAAGTCTTCTTCTCTCTCTCTCTCTCTCGATCTGATCTCTTGATCGTCTCTCTCGTCTCTATTCTTCGTGATAGTGATGATGCCAGCTCACGAGTTTGTTATAACAAACTGATCCACTTGCCTCTTACGAAACACAACGTTTCATTTAGTGAACAATCCGCAAAGCTTCGGGCTGAGACTTGGGCTTGAATCTTTTATGCAGGTTTCGTGTGAGCTGGGCCATGGAACGCGAAGCCCACTTGGATTTGTTGGCTGAACTTAGGTCCACAATCTCCACCTTTCAGACAAAACACACCAAAGTGCTGTCTCTCTCTCTGCGAAACCCTAGCCCCCTTTTCTCTCTCCCTTCTCTCTAAGGCGATTCGACACCTATGTCGCTTAGCGTCTGTAGCCGACGACTTCTGGAGCTTCTACTATACTCCTCCGACTCATGAGAGCAAGCGTAACATCACGGTACTCTCTTGACTCCTCTCTTCACTTTCTTTTACTTCCACTTTCAAGTAAACCATCACCGGATCTTCCACGGACTGATGTTTTTCTGTTTTCTCTGTAGATCTCGAAGAAATCAAATTCAACCTCAGATCGTAACACTTTGCATGACCCAAAAACTGAACCGACGAATCTTCAACGATTCTGCATGTAACCGATCTGAACCGGAATGCTTCATAATCAACCATCTGACACCAAATGCTTCAATCTTTCCTTATCACCGAACTCAGATAAGCCATCTCTAACCTTTCTCTTTTTCGACGAAACCATGAAACTCTTCTGATGAACTGATGTTGACTGTAGAAACCCTTTCTGACTCTGATCGTTACTCTGTTTCAGGAAGCTTGAAGAGAGTCCACCTGAAACTGCAATCCTCCAGAGAAACTCCACCTCGCTTCAAATACTCGGGTAACGAATTCAACTTTTGTTCTTCAAGTTGGTTCAGAAACACTAAGAGTAGATAAACACCTAATGTTTTAGGTTGATATTATCTAACCTCAGTGTCTTTCTTGTTTTACGAGGTAACCAAAAACGGAGACACATCGTTACCCAAAGCCGCTTCTTCTTCAGAACAAGTTCACCAGCTCAGAACACAACCTGAACTTCGGACCAGGTAACCCTTTATTTAGGAAATCAGCTGGATTCTTGCTTGTGTGAATATTGTGTAGAATAATGTCACCCTGAGCAACAATATCACAGATGAAGTGATATTTGTTAGCAACATGTGTAGTCCTTTCGTGAAATACTCTGTTCTTTGCTAGAGCTAGGGCACTCTGTGAATCACAATGCATCTTAACACTGCCTGTCTATAGACCTAGTTCTTCACATATAGCTTTTAACCAGACTGCCTCTTTGGTTGATGTGGAATATGCCATATATTCCACCTCAGTAGTCGATAGAGCTACTACTGACTGTAAATTTGATCTCCACGAAACTGTATTACCACGAAAATTAAACACATAACCAGTCACTGATCGCCGTCTGTCCAAACCAGCTGAATAATCTGAATCTAAAAATCCTTCAATTGAACATACTGAACTCTTAACAAACGTTAAACTGGTTTTAGATTCACCCCTCAACTATTTAAGAATCCACTTAACTGCCTGCTGGTGATCCATTCCTGGTTTGGACATGAATCTGCTCACAACTCCCACTGCGTGAGCTAAGTCTAGTCGGGAGCCTATAATGGCATACATTAGGCTCCCCACTGCACTCGCATAAGGAACTCCTTCCATCTTCGCAGCTTGTTCTAATGTTTCTTAATACCACTCAAATTACCCTAAGGAGTGATTTATACTCTCTCAAATAAGAGGTCGAGTTGTAGTACTTAGGGATCGAATTCACAGGAAGCTAGGAAACCTAAGAAATCTAATATGATTTGTTAAGCTAGATGGTTTTAGAGATTTAAATGTAAGTTGCAGTTTTATATTGAACAAGTGTTTGTTCAATTGATTGGTTGAGGTTTTGGTGCTTAAAAAGGAAATAGTTAGACTTAGGGTTTTTATTCAGGAAACTTGGGATAATAATCCTACAGATGCCTAATGAGTTGCATGCATGATAATGCAAAGCTCAACTACTTAGTCAACAAGTCTATCAGCTTTCGCATGTTTAGACTTGTCTATTAACTAGATCTAATGATCTCAACTATCATATGTCGATCAATTAGAAAGTGTCGATCGATGATCCTATAGGGATATCGATCAATACACCTTTCGCTCCGTCGATCGATTATTCAATAATGATATCGATCGACGTGCTTCTAGTTAAGCTATATGCGCGGGTTGAATGATAGCTTACTAAGCTCACTAGATCAGCTCTCGCCTTACTCATAGAAAGAAACTTAGCTCAGTTAGAATGTTTTCAGGATGAGAATGAAGCTCTCGCTTTTATCTATCAATCCTATGACATGTTCTAGGTAGCTAATCTAGAGACATGCATTAATGAATAATCGTAATGACAATTACCACAACTCAGCAATCTATAGTTGGGGAAAATCCCTCCTAACCTATTTAAACCCTAAAATCTAACAATGGAACTACTCAGACATGGCTAAGCAATTCATAACATCAGTTAGGTAAGAAAACTTCATTAGAATAGTAAATAGATATTAATGGAGTTACAATCACAAATTATAACTTTGGATCTTCTCTCCAATCTATCAAAATCCTAAAAAAACTTGCTGTGAAAATAATAAAACAAGAAAAGCACACTTTGCCTCTAACATT
>NC_027756.1:17489485-17521393 GCF_000695525.1 Brassica oleracea var. oleracea | reverse complement strand
CCAAATTCATCTAGCCAACAACTTAGCAAATCTTGTCTGACATTCCCTTCTACCAACCTCATTTCTTAGCATAAATAAAAGTGTAGGCTTTACCTTGGGGTATCGATCACATGATGCAAGGACTTTCAAACAAGTATCTGGACCTGCAGGTAAACATTAGTTCCTATCCTCTCTCGCTACTAATTTTCTCTCTTAGTCAATTTCTGCTTATATTAGCAAGATCATTGACCAAGATTGGACAGACTTCCATGAATCAAGCCTTAATGATGGTTGCCACCAAGTCCTGTTCACTTCTTTTTGACCTATATCATAGGATTATTTGTGAAGCAAGCCTTAATGGTTGTAGCCACCAAGTCCTGTTCGAATTCCTTCCTAATAAATCTATAATAGATAAATAAATATATATATATATATCACCAAGTCCTATTCGAATTCCTTCCTAATAAATCTCTAATAGATATACTTAATAATAATAATAATTTTTTTATCTATATTTCGAAAATAGAGAGAGAAAGGATGATTAATCTATCTACACAAGGCTTTACCTTCCAGACTTGTTTGAAGAATTCGATCCCATGCATACCAAGCCCCAAGACAAGCAGTTGTGTCAAGTTTAGCGTTGGAGGTCAGCTTTGGTTCATTCAAACAATCTCAGCAAGTGTGAATAGTTGACAGGTTGATCAACTCTAGTATCTTTAGTACTATCTGCAATCAGTAAGTCTAGAATGGTGCTAAAGAGTGGTTAGATAACAAGCAAAAATCTATTAGTTCATTATCCCTTTCTTGACTCTTTTTTTTTTTTTTGAAAAACGTTTTGATAAGACTCATAAATAAATTACTATCAGTAAACCTCCCCCCAGACTTAAACTACACTGTCCCCAGTGTAAATTTAGTCGGAGTAATGGTGAGAACGAAATCATAAGGACTCAATGTAACAAGTTAGAATGATATACCAGACCGGAATGGATGTCGACCGATGTAAGGATGTTGATATCGGTCGCGGCAGGTTAGACAATGTCGACAGCTTCTCGTCGGTCGATACTCACGGCAATCATCTCCTTGGATCTCTTTTTTTGTTTTTATTTTTATGACCTACAATAATTAAAAACTAACATAAATAGTATATCAATAAAAATTAAATCAATATTACCTAATAGTGGGTTGCCTCCCACTCAGCGCTTTGTTATAATCATTTAGCTTGACTTTGGAGGTGATTGGGCTAGTAATTTTGAGCACTGGGACTTGTTGGAAAACAAGTATTTATCTCTTCTTTGCGCTTGTTGAACCATGTACTAGTGAAGTCTCGCATAGCTTCATCCCCTGGACGCCATTTTTCTTTCATTGTTGCAGTTGTGTTTTCCATCCTCTGCAATCTTTCTTCAAGACTCTCAATGTTGAACTGATGTCTTCTAAGTGTGGCGTAAGTGTCAGCTGAGATCTCCTCTCCGTGGTAATGTGTGTCGGACATGTCTGATGTCATCTTTTGTACTAGCCGGCCTCAGTTTGTAGCGTCGTCGACCGATGTTGGCATCTGATTGTCGATCGATGTGCGTTGACGAACGTTGATCAATGTATGTCGATCTCTGTCGATCGATGACGATCGAGCAACGTCGGTAACATGTTGAATTCTGGCTATGTCTTGCTTAATCTCCTCCATGAAAGTAGTTAGCCAACTGATACTATCATTCAATGGAAAGTAGACACCATCAAGCTTCATCTGGAAAGTTTCTTTGTTCTTCTCTCGTTCGCCACAGACTCCATAGAACATCTCATTGATCTCGTCCTTGGTGTAGATCTCTGGTACCAGCTTGGTCTGTGTGAATAAGTTAGCATGTTCAGGATGACATATGTAGCTTGGCTTATCTCTCGAAGCTCTTTCCAGAACTCTTCTGATATCCATGTTGCGAAGACGAATGGTGTTTCCATCTAGATCTCTGGCGTATCCCTGTTCATCTCTGTAGACGCCATACTCATCTTTCTCCTCCCAGTACAATTTCCTGGTATCGTGGGAATCAAAGGCTCTTCTGCCGAATTCTGGCTGTCTGTCGACCGATGTTGGGACGTCAACGTCGATCGATGGTCGAGTGGGATTGGGAGAACTTAGTTTGAAGCTTTTGGCTATGCCACCAGCTGCGTCATAGAACTCTTTTGTATCCTTCTGTTAGTATTCTGGAATGTTGCGTTTATGTTTGAACAAATTTTCTACTCCATTGGCTGTCTGAAGGATGTCTGCAATATCGTTTCGAGATACATTCAATATACGTCCGTCTATTGCTCTTGAGTGGCAATCTGGGTCCCTGAAAATATCAAATTCGTCTGGAGTTAGATACTCTTTATCAAATTTATCTTTTTCGCTTACAGTGGTTTTTGGTTTAGAGCGGATGTCGATCAATGTTGTATGTGCAAGGTCGATCGATGTTGAAGGAGTTATGTCGATCGATGGACGGCATGCTCTGTCGATCGATGGACAGCATGCTCTGTCGATCTGATGGACGGCATGCTCTGTTGATCGATGAATGGCATGCTCTGTCGATCGACGCGCTTCTAGTTAAGATTTATGCGCGGGTTGAATGATAGCTTACTAAGCTCACTAGATCAGCTCTCGCCTAACTCATAGCAAGAAACATAGCTCAGTTAGAATGTTTTCAGGATGAGAATGATGCTCTCGCTTTTATCTATCAATCCTAGGGCAGGTTCTAGGTAGCTAATCTAGAAACATGCATTAATGAACAATCCTAATGACAATTACCACAACTCAACAATCTATATTTGGGGATAATCTCTCCTAACCTATTTAAACCCTAAAATCTAACAATGGAACTACTCAGATATGGCTAAGCAATTCATAACAGCAGTTAGGTAAGAAAACTTAGTTAGAATAGTAAATAGATATTAATGGAGTTCCAATCACAAATTATAACTTTGGATCTTCTCTCTAATCTATCAAAATCCTAGAAAACCTTGATGTGAAAATAATAAAACAAGAAAAACACACTTTGCCTCTAACATGGTGGCTTAGGTTAAAACTCGTCAGGGGCAATCTTGTAAATTGGTGAAGACTTAGGTTTCAAGTTGGCTGTGACCAAACGGGCTTTCTGCGCGCTTCGCTGTCGATCGATGTCAAGATATGAACATCGATCGATTATTCCTCTCCAATATCGACTGATGGTCGAGCTCGATGGTCATCTCGGGTGCTTGCTCCAAATATCTCCAAAATGCTCCAAAATCATCACTTATCTCCAAATCACTCCTGATCTTATAAATATAATAAATAGACTCTATAATATAATAATTATTAGTAAAAACACCTATAAACCATGGATGAAAATGGGTCAAATCCATGGTCTATCACCTCTGTCCTGGTTAGACTCTTCAACTTGAATTGAGTCGCCAATGGAGTTGTGACTGGCTTAGAATCTTCCATTCCAAAACTCTTTAGTACTTTCTTACTGTAGGCTTCCTGAGATAGCACTAATGTTCCTTTCTTTCTGTCTCGGACAATGTCCATTCCAAGAATTTTGGAAGCTCTTCCCAAATCTTTCATTTCGAATTCTCTGCTCAGACTGTCTTTCATAATCTGAACCTCTGTCTTGTCTCCTGAAGCTTGATAGACCATGGATTTTACCCACTTTTACCCATGGTATATAAGTGTTTTAATAACTAATTACTATTATATAGAGTCTATTTAGAGTATTTACAGGTTCAAGTACGTTTTGGAGGAAAGTGGTGATTTTGGTGTCTTTTGGAGCCTTTTGAATGCAGAGCTGCACAGACGTGTCAGATGTCTAGCTATGGATGGAGACCTTCCAACCGTTAGATTGGGCTCATCTTTTTACACAAGATAAAAATTTGAGTTATCTTTCCAATTCCACCGGTTTGAGGTCAGTCCGCATCCTGTAGCGGAAGTTATGCTCGTTGTAATGAAGAGTGATCAGTCTGCCTCGCGAGAGGAAGCTGTCGAGAAGAGGAACGTATGTCGATCGATGCAGAACTCTTGACATCGATCGATATGGATGCCAGAATACGGGCCGAGCATATTTTATGACCGACTGAAACCCAGAAGCAACCCCAAATTACCATAATACCCTTGGATGACCAGAAACTCTATTTATGTGTTTTCTAAGCCATTGTTGACGGCTAAGCTTTCTTTAATTCTTGTTCTTAGTGAGGAGAGAAAGGAGAAACTCCTTCAGAGCCCTCCTGGAACTCCATTGGTTTTGGTTTTATATTATTTATGCTTTTCATCTATTCATCTATGATTTCTGTGACAAACTTCATGTCTGAATAGATCCACCTGTTAGGTTTAGGGTTCAGATAGGATGAGAGATTAGCCCAAAATATAGAACTGCTAAGTTGTGATATTCATCATAGCTTGTGTTCTAGAGTCATGAAATAGAACCCTGATTTTAGAATCATTAGACACAATGCCATCGCTTGGTCTTTTCTCTGAACTGAATTCTATTGAGCTAGGATTGCTAGAAACATACGAGAGTTGATCTTGGAACCCTAGTGAACACATAATCAACCCGCACATAAAGCTTGACTAGAGCGCGTCGATCGATATCACACTTGAATAATCGATCGACGGTGCAAAAGGTGTATCGATCGATACGCCCATTGGAATATCGATCGACACTTTCTTGTGATCAATAAAACAAGAGTTGAGATCCAAGATCTAGATATTAGACCGTCTATATAACGGAAGTTGTTAGATTTGTACTCCTAGTTGAGTTCTATAATATCTTGCAAGCAACAATTAACTACTATATCATTATAATCCTGATTACCTGAATAGAAACCCTAGATCTAGCAACCAACCTTCCATCAAACAAACTCCCTGCCAAGCTGAACAATTTTCTTGCTCAACTTGTTTACTCCTTTATTTACTGCTTTAAACCTATTAGCCTAGCTTAATCATAAACTATTAGATCTAATTGGTTCCCTAGCTCCCTGTGAATTCGATCCCTAAGTACTACAACTCGACCTCTTATTTGAGAGAGTATAAATCACTCATTAGGGTAATTTGAGTGATATCAAATTTGGTGCCGTTGCCGGGGAGCTTTGATCGCCATTAGATCTTGTCTAGTTAGATTTAATCTAGGTTTTACTACTGTTAAAAAAAAACTGATAAAATTTTTTCTTGTGTTTCAGGTACACCCATATGAGTACCAGAAGCAACAAGGGGATAGGGCTCTTACTAGTAGAGTCACTGGATTTGGAACGCGTGAGCCATAATTCTAAGAGGGCAGTCGACACCCTCCAAACAGCGATTGGCAGCGTAGAAATCAAAATGTCGATCGACACTGCTCACCTGACGTCGATCGACACTTCTCATCCGACGTCGATCGACACTGTTCATCCCGCGTCGATCAACACTCTTCATCCCAACACTGTTCATCCGGTGAAAAACAACGCCACTTGCGGGAGACAGAGAAGTACACTGTAGCAGGGCACTGTACCAGGGCACTGTAGCAGGACACTGTAGCAGTACACTGTAGAAGTACACTGTAGCAGTCAATGTTCATTGGAAATAAAAATAAGTATTTAGAATTGGTTTTATTAGTTATCTATTACTAACTTTTAGTGTTTTATATATGTTAGGTAAAAGGAAAATCCGAGGAAGACGAGTTCGCACGAGGATCGACGATGAATACGCATCATCGATCGATAGAGCATCACTAGCATCGATCGATCGCCACTTAACTGTGTCGATCGACAGAGCTTCAAGAGTATTGATCGCCACTTAACTGTGTTGGTTGGCACTCTCATCAAAGTCAGGTATACCATTTTTCCTTGTTACATATTGTCCTTATGATTTATTTTCCCACCAATCTTAGACTTTATAACACTGGAGATAGTGTTGTTTAAGTCTAGGGAAGGTTCTACTAATATTGTGTTTTAGTTAGCTATTTAGAGTAATAAAAAAAAAAGATCCGAGTAGACGATTCCTCAGCATATCGACCGATGGGACCAGCTCGATATCGATCGATATCACTTCAGATCCAACTATCGATTGTCTCTTCATGGTGTCAAATGATTGCTCTAGCCATCGACTGATGAGACCATGTCGCTATCAGTCGACAACACTTCATCAACAACGATCGATTGTCACTTCATTGTGTCAATCGACACTGAGCAGGTTATCGTTCTTACTTGTTAAATTATGTAGTTATGTTTATGTTATTACCATAACTCCGACTAGATATACACTGGGGACAGTGTAATTTAAGTCTGGGGGGATGTTTACTGATATTAGTGTGTTCATGAGTCTTCTCAAAATGTTTTCAAAAGAGTTTTACTAAGTCAAGAAGGGGATAATGAACTTATTAGATTTTTGTTTGTTATCTAATCACTCTTTAGCACCATTCTAGACTTACTAATTGCCGGGGAGCTTTGATCGCCATTAGATCTTGTCTAGTTAGATTTAGTCTAGGTTTTACTACTGTTAAAAAAAACTGATAAAATTTTTTCTTGTGTTTCAGGTATACCCATATGTGTACCAGAAGCAACAAGGGGATAGGGCTCTTACTAGTAGAACCACTGGATTTGGAACGCGTGATCCATAATTCTAAGAGGGCAGTCGACACCCTCCAAACAGCGATTGGCAGCGTAGAAATCCAAATGTCGATCGACACTGCTCACCTGATGTCGATCGACACTTCTCACCTGACGTCGATCGACACTGTTCATCCCGCGTCGAGCGATACTGTTCATCCCGACACTGTTCATCCGGTGAAAAACAACGCCACTTGCGGGGAGACAGAGAAGATCGAAGTGCTCATACTTAAAGTCGACGAGAATGGGATGTTAAGAGACGAAGAAGGTCGCACTCGCAGCAGCGCAGGACAGTTGATTAATGCTCAGGGTGCTGTGATCCCTGATGTGATTGATGTTGCTGAGCTGAATGACTTTGACCTGAGCCGAGAGTGGTATGATTGAGTAGGTCAAGATCCCTTCCACGGTCTTCCTCACCAAGATCCTAAAAACCACATCGAAGAGCTTGAGGATCTCGTGTCAAGGAGTGAGTAGAATGAAGTGTCTGAATACCATATGCTCTACAAAATCTTCCCCTATTCTATCTTTGGGGATGCATTCAGATAGTTCAGTCAACTCCAACCAGGATCTCTAACCAGCTGGGATGACATTGAAAGAGCCTTCCTTTACAAATTTCTTAATAATGCTGAAGCAACTCGAGAAAAGGAGAAAAATGATAAATGGGACAGGTTCTTGGCATCGTTAGATGAGGAGTATATGATTCCAATACAGCCGCTCGACGACATTATGGCAAAAAGGGATGAACAACATATGTCTGGAGAGCTGAGCAGAGTAGAGGAAGCTGGTACTGAAGACGCGACCTCAACGTCGACCGACATCACGACCTCAACATCGATCGACGTTACAACCTCATCATCGATCGACGATGTAGACAGAGAAGTCACTTTGGAAGACTCCTTAGAGCTGGATGAATGGCTTGAAGATATGGGTCAAAATTCGAAGAAGAAGCTTGATGATGATCAGCATACTTCGAGAGGAGATTTGGAAACTTCAAAGGCTAGCATCGGTCGACACCAACCTGATGAGATCGATCGACAACCACCCCACATCATCGATCTACACCCACCCGACATCGATCGACACCACCAACCACTTATCGATCGACACCACACACTTAATATCGATCGATGCCCATTGCTAGACGTTCTGCCAGGTTGCATAATTGAGATGGAACTGATTGAGGAAATAATGTACATGTCTAATGCCTCACACCTTGCTGTCCCTAAACATCAGAGACCACCTGTCTGGACAGAAGAAGCTGCTGGGTTTCACAAAAGAGTGAAGAGGATACATGATCCTATGAGGATTGTGGTTCCATGCGCTGTATTTGAAGCTGAATCTCCTATTCCACCTGATAAAAGTATGCAGTTCAGTTCTTACATTGAGGTATTGGATGATCATCAGCACGTAGAAGCTTCTCAGAAAGGGTTGCGATTTAGAGATGAAGTCGATAAGGGCCCAGCAGAAGCAACTTCGATCGACACCGGCCGGATACCATCGAACGACACCAATAAACCGGCATCGATCAACACTATCACCTCAACATCGATCGACACTGGACGCATATCAGAGCAGAAGAAGTTCGATGTGTGTGGAAATCTTAGGGTTGGAGATACCACCACGCGATCAGACAAGTCTGGAGGAAAGAAGAAGAGGAATTGGAAGAAGAGAAAAAGAATCATGGGTGATTCTCAGTTATCATTGATTCCCCACTTCTCAGATATTTTCAGGAAATCTAGAGTGCGCAGCAGATGCTTCTCAAAGCCATTTGCAAAGGTTCGAGCACTCCTTATTGCTGAGATGATAGACAAAGGAGAAGAGTCTATGGAGGAGGCTTTCACACAAGAATGATAAAGCTTCAGAAAGCAAACATTGAGACTTGTTTTGGAGCATGTTCTCATTCTCATCCGAACTAAATCAGATCTCCAAAGTCAAGCTAAATGACTATAGTAAAGTGCTGAGTGGGAGGCAACCCACTATTAGGTAATTTCTTTCAGTTTAGTTTAGTTGTTACTGATTAAAGTTTTTATTTATTGCAGGTCAAAAAAGAAAAAAAAGGCGGATGAACAGTAACGACGGTACAGTAGCAACCGCACTGTAGCAGAGGCACTATAGCATCGATCGACACTGTGGCAAGGAAATCGATCGACACTGTAGCAGAAAATCAAGAGTTACTGTAGCAGGGCACTGTAGCAGTCACTGTTCATCGAAAAAAATAATAATAACTATTTAGAATTGGTTTTATTAGTTATCTATTACTAACTTTTAGTGTTTTATATATGTTAGGTAAAAGGAAAAATCCGAGGAAGACGAGTTCGCATGAGGATCGACGATGAATGCGCAGCATCGATCGACAGAGCATCACTAGCATCGATCGATCGCCACTTAACTGTGTTGATCGACATAGCTTCAAGAGTATTGATCGCCACTTAACTTTGTTGGTTGGCACTCACATTAAAGTCAGGTATACCATTTTTCCTTGTTACATATTGTCCTTGTGATTTATTTTCCCACCAATCTTAGACTTTATAACACTGGAGATAGTGTTGTTTAAGTCTGGGGGAGGTTATACTAATATTGTGTTTTAGTTAGCTATTTAGAGTAATAAAAAAAGATCCGAGTAGACGATTCCTCAGCATATCGACCGATGGGACCAGCTCGATATCGATCGACATCACTTCAGATCCAACGATCGATTGTCTCTTCATGGTGTCGAATGATTGCTCTAGCCATCGACCGATGAGGCCATGTCGCTATCAGTCGACATCACTTCATCAACAACGATCGATTGTCACTTCATTGTGTCGATCGACACTGAGCAGATTATCGTTCTTACTTGTTAAATTATGTACTTATGTTTACGTTATTACCATAGACTGAATTTACACTGGGGATAGTGTAGTTTAAGTCTGGGGGAGGTTTACTGATATTAGTTTATTTATGAATTATAAAAATATATTTGTTTTCAAAAGAGTTTTACTGAGTCAAGAAGGGGATAATGAACTTATCAGATTTTTGGTAGTTATCTAACCACTCTTTAGCACCATTCTAAACTTACTAATTGTAGATAGTACTAAAGATACTAAAGTGGATCAACCTGTCAACTATCCACACTTGCTGAGATTGTTTGAAGGAACCAAAGCTGACCTCCAACACTAAACCTGACACAACTGCTTGTCTTGGGGCTTGGTATACATGGGATCAGATTCTTCAAACAAGTCTGGAAGGTAAAGCCTTGTGTAGATTTATCACTTTTTCCCTCTCTATCTTGACCATAGATTTATAGGTAGAGATATTTATTTCAAAAAAAAAAAATAATAAATAAATAGAAAACAAAAAAGAAAGAAAGAAAAGGAAAAAAAAATTATATATATATATATATAGGTGTTAGTTAGGTGGAATCCGAACATGATTTGGTGGCTACAACAATTAAGGCTTGCTTCATAAGGATTCCAACAAAAAGAATTCGAACGGGACTTGGTGGCTGCAATCATCAAAGTTCGATTCATATGTATTCTTGGATATAGGTCAAAAAGAAGTGAAAAAGACTTGGTGGCAACCACCATTAAGGCTTGATTCATGGAAGCCTGTCCAATCTTGGTCAATGATCTTGCAATATAAGCAGACTTTGACTAAAGAGAGAAATTAGTAGAGATAAAAGATAGGAACTAACTTTTACCTGCAGATCCAGATACTTGTTTGAAAATCTTTGCATCATGTGATCGATACTCCCAAGGTAAAGCCTGCACTTTTATTTATGTTAAGAAATGAGGTTGGTAGATGAGAATGTCAGACAAGATTTGCTAAGTTGTTAGCTAGATGAATTTGGTTGCTAAGCTAGGATATGGTATAATGTGCTTTTGTGATTAGGACTTCTTAGATGTGGATTGCAATATTGTACATATGATGATTCTAAGTTATTAAATCATGTGAGTCCCTGCTGTTTTCAAACCTATTTCAGAGAGACTGCCTGTTTGTTTCGCTTGAGGACAAGCAAAATGGTAAGTCTAGGGGAGTTGATAGACCATAGATTTTACCCACTTTTAGCCATGGTCTATAAGTGTTTAATAACTAATTACTATTATATAGAGTCTATTTAGAGTATTTACAGGTTCAGGTACGTTTTGGAGGAAAGTGGTGATTTTGGTGTCTTTTGGAGCCTTTTGAGTGTAGAGCTGCACAGACGTGTCAGATGTATAGCTATGGATGGAGACCTTCCGACCGTTAGACTGAGCTCATCGTTCTACACATGATAGAGCTTTGAGTTAGCTTTCTGATGCCACCGGTTTGAGGTCAATCAGCATCCTGTAGCGGAAGTTATGCCCGTTTTACTGAAGAGTGGTCAGTCTACCTCGCGAGAGGAAGCTGTCGAGAAGAGGAACGTATGTCGATCGATGCAGAACTCTTGACATCGATCGATATGGATGCCAGAATGCGGGCCGAGCATATTTTATGACCGACTGATGCCCAGAAGCTACCCCAAATTACCATAATACCCTTGGACGACCAGAAACCCTATTTATGTGTTTTCTAAGCCATTGTTGACAGCTAAGCTTTCTTTAATTCTTGTTCTTAGTGAGGAGAGAAAGGAGGAACTCCTTCAGAGTCGTCCTGGAACTCCATTGGTTTTGGTTTTATATTATTTATGCTTTTCATCTATTCATCTATTCATCTATGATTTCTGTGACAAACTTCATGTCTGAATAGATCCACCTGTTAGGTTTAGGGTTCAGATAGGATGAGGGATTAGCCCAAAATATAGAACTGCTAAGTTGTGATATTCATCATAGGATTGTTCTTACTGCTTGTGTTCTAGAGTTATGAACTAGAACCCTGATTTTAGAATCATTAGACACAATGCCATCGCTTGGTCTTTTCTCTGAACTGAATTCTATTGAGCTAGGATTGCTAGAAACATACGAGAGTTTATTTAGGAACCCTAGTGAACACATAATCAACCCGCACATAAATCTTGACTAGAATGCGTCGATCGATATCACACTTGAATAATCGATCGACGGTGCAAAAGGTGTATCGATTGATACGCCCATTGGAATATCGATCGACACTTTCTTGTGATAAATAAAACAAGAGTTGAGATCCAAGATCTAGATATTAGACTGTCTACACAACGGAAGTTATTAGATTTGTACTCCCAGTTGAGTTCTATAATATCTTGCAAGCAACAATTAGCCTCTATATCATTATAATCCTGATTACCTGAATAGAAACCCTAGATCTAGCAACCATCTTTCCATCAAACAAACTCCTTGCCAAGCTGAACAATTATCTTGTTCAACTTGTTTACTACTTTATTTACTGCTTTAAACCTATTAGCCTAACTTAATCATAAACTATTAGATCTAATTGGTTCCCTAGCTTCCTGGGAATTTGATCCCTAAGTACTACAACTCGACCTCTTATTTGAGAGAGTATAAATCACTCCTTAGGGTAATTTGAGTGATATCAAAGCTATTAGCATATCATCAACATACAACAGTAGATAGATAGCCTTAGGAGTATTTACATTTCTCATATAGACACATGAATCGTAGTCACTCTGTAGAAACTTTTCCTTCTTCATAAATGTGTCAAAACGTAGATTCCATTGTCTAGGAAATTGGTTTAGACCATATAGGGATTTTGTTAGAAGACACACCTTGTTTTCATCGCCTGGTTTCACATAACCTTCAGGTTGATCCATTAGAATCTTCTCATCTAGGTTTCCATGTTGAAACGTGGTCTTGACATCCAACTGTTCCAATTCATAATCTCTATTCACCACAATTGAGAGCATCGGTCTTATTAAGACGTGTTTGACCACTGGTGAAAAAATTTCGTTGTAGTCAATTCCTTCCTTCTGTGAGAACCCCTTTGCAACTAGCCTGCCCTCATGTCGACAAGACTCAACTCCAGGAATACCAGGCTTATACTTGAAAATCCACTTGCAGCCCACGGTCTTTTGACCTTTTGGCCTTTCTATTAGATCCCAAGTGTGATTTCTTTTTAGAGAGTCCATCTCTTCACTAGCTGCATTATTCCAGTGCTTCCAATCTTTACTCTTCTTAGCTTCCTCGAAAGATTTAGGTTCTTCCTTCTCAATGTCGTCTGCCACTGCTAAAGCATATGCAGCTAAGTCTGCATCCTAATATCTCGATGATGGCCTCACAATCTGTCTGCGGACACGGTCTCTAGCAAGCATGTAGTTATCAATAGAACTCGCAGATTCAGTGTCTTCAAAAAATGTTAAACCCTCTGTCCCATCATCATTTTCTGATTCACTTGAACTTCCCTGATACTCAGATTCTAGTTGAGATACACTTGTATTTTCAGGATTAGATGTTTCTCCATGTTCATAGTTGGGACCACTAGGTCCACGTATCAGACTGGGACTGAATGAAACCTTCTTCTTAGAATTCTTAGCTTGCTTGTCTGTTTCAACTGAATCATCCTCAACATCTGTAGATTCATTTGCTTGTGTATCCTTGTAGAGTTCATCTTCCCTGAACACAACATTCCTGCTTGTAGTACACTTAAGTTCTTCTGGAATCCAAACTCTGTAACCTTTAACCCCAAACGGATAACCCACGAAAACTTCCTTCACGGCTCTAGGTTTAGTTTTCTCTTGAGTGACATGAACGTAGGCTGTGCAACGGAACCATCTCAAGTGTGATAAATCAGGCATGTTCCCTGGCCAAACTTCCTCTGGTAGTTTGAGGTATAAGGTTGAATTTGGTGTCCTGTTTATCAAATACACTGCTGTAGAAGTAGCTTATGCCCAAAACTCTTGTCCCAAACCAGTTTTCGCAAGCATACTTCTCACTTTATCCATAATGGTGTGGTTCATACGTTCTGAAACCCCATTATGTTGAGGAGTGTAAGTACAAGTGCGATGTCTCTTAATTCCAGATGTCCTGCACAACTCATCAAACTGATTGTTGCAATATTTCAAACTATTGTCAGTACGTAGACACTTGATTATTTTCTCTGTGTGGTTTTTAACTGCTTCTTTCCACTTCTTAAACTTAGAGAATGCTTCATCCTTAGTTTGTAAGAAATAAACCCACACTTTCTTCGAGATATCATCAATGAAATTTATGAAATACTTGCAACCTCCAAGACTTCCCGGGGTTGACGGAGAACCCCAAAGATCTGAATGTACATACTCTAGGATGCCTTTAGTAGTATGCTTAGCCGTAGGAAAAATTTGCTTATGTGATTTTCCAAGCACGCAACCTTCACAAAAATCTAGTTTCCCTACTTCCGTCTTTGATTTAAACCCTTCCTTTACAAGCAACTCCATGTTCTTAGAACTCATGTGACCCAATCGAGAATGCCAAACTTTAGTCTTCATATCAATAGATTAACTGACATTTGCTTCACCTCGAGACACAGTTCCTTGTAGATAGTACAATCCATTTTCATATTTGCATGTGATCACCTTCTGTCCATCTTTATAGAATGTTATAGTGAAATCTCCACCTTGATAGTTACATCCTGATTTCTCTAGCATTCCATAGGAGATTAAGTTCCTGCTCATGTCTGACATATAGTGAACATCCTTGAGAATGATTACAGTACCATCATCGTTTGTGATTCTGATCTTTCCAATGCCTTTCACCTCGCATTGTGTGTTGTTCACCATTAGAACTTTGCTTCCATCTCCTTTTTGTAGATCAAATAAGACATTTTTGTCTGGTGTGATGTGAAAATTATAGCCTGAATCAAGAACCCACTCCTTTCTAGAATCATGTATACTAGCTGTTAGTACTAGCGGTTGTTTGATTTCAGTTGTTGCATTCACTTTCTTGTTCACCATTGTTTCTCTGTTTTCTGTTTGGACAGTCACGTTTCCAATGACCTTCTTTGCCACATGAGAAACACACACCTTTCTTTGTCTTGTTGGATCTGCCTCTGTACTTAGATCGATCATCTCGGCTTCTTGATATGTTATACTTCTTGTTGTTACCATTTTCAGACCGCTTAGATGATCTTCCTCTTGATTCAACATATAACCCTTCAGAAGAAGTTCTTTTTGTTTAATAATCCTTTTTGTCTAAGCTCTGCTTCTTTGGAATATGCTGAGGTAACAACTTCAGAGACAGTGAGAGTGTCTCTGCCAGTTCTGTATTGAAGAGTGTGGACCAGTGGCTCATACTCAGCAGGGAGACCTGAGAGCAACTGCATAGCTTGATCTTTGTCAGTTACAGTAACTTTCAGACTTTCCAGATCAGCTATTAGTTTCAAGAATATATCCACATTCTCTTCCATTGACTTGTCTTCTTCCATCTTGTAACAGGAAAACTGATTCTTCAGATAGGGCATGTTTGGAAGAGACTTGAGCTGGTACAGCTTCTCCAAAGACTTCCACATGCCAAGAGCAGTCTGCTCATGCATGATTTTCCTCAAGATTGAGTCGCTCAAGCAGGTACCAAGTACACTTCTCACTCTTAAGTCCTTTTCGAACTTCTTTTGATCAATCACAAGTTTCTCACCTTCTTCTTGTTTTTCTGAGGTAGAGTAAACCGTGAAGCCATCAACTAAGACCGCAAGAAGGCCTTGGATCTCGAGCTGTCCCATCATCTTGAACTTCCACATACCGAAGTCTCCTTTTCCATCAAATTCATCCTTGATGAACTTCCCAAGAGTAGGCTCCATCTTTAACCGTTTGTATCTTGAGATTCACTGCAACAAGAGTACGAAGGCTGCTACAACCACCGCAACACAAGCAGGAATATCTCAAACCACAACGATCGCAATGCTCAATCAAAGATAAGAGATCTCTCTCCCTTCCTTCTATCAGATCTGATCTTACTCTAGCCTTAGCACCCAACCTTGTGCTCTGATACCACTTGTAGAGCTCTAAGATCAATTTCTAGGGTTATAAGTGAGTGATTGATTCGACTGGTTTCGTTTTCAGATTTGCGATCGAAGGAACAAATCAAAGAACAACACAAGCCAATTTGTTCACCCGGTGTTCGCTGATCTACTTACCGGGGAGGGAAGGGCATCCCTCAACTGCTTCACTATCAGAGATCAAGGTTACAAACAATGGTGAATCGCTTGCCAAAAACAGATCAACAAGAGAGTATTAGCGAGCTTATCACTTCCTCTGTGAAGCCGGAAAGTCACCGCCGGGATGATCCAGCCTGATCGTTTACCGCTCTCATGACTCCGTTGAGCTTCAACCTCGTGACCTCAAGCTAAGTCTTCTTCTCTCTCTCTCTCTCGATCTGATCTCTTGATCGTCTCTCTCGTCTCTATTCTTCGTGATAGTGATGATGCCAGCTCAGGAGTTTGTTATAACAAACTCATCCACTTGCCTCTTACAAAACGCAACGTTTCATTTTGTGAACAATCCGCAAAGCTTCGGGCTGAGACTTGGGCTTGAATCTTTTATGCAGGTTTCGTATGAGCTGGGCCGCGGAACGCGAAGCGCACTCGGAGTTGTTGGCTGAACTTAGGTCCACATCCTTCCTTTTTTTTTGTAAATCATTTCTTTTTTCTGGAAATCATTCCTTCGGCCGTGTCTCAGCATTCAGTCGAGATGAGATATTGTCTCATGGTGGTTGTCAAGGCATCGCGACTCCACGGAAGCACCATTCACCACGGCGGCTCACCTATCCAAATCGTCTTCGTCTTTGAGATCGAAAGCTTAGTCAACAATGGCAAGTTACGATAATTGCACCTTCTCCTCTACAGTTCTCACTTATTTTCATTTTGGACCCAAAATCTAAACATTGCAAATTAATCCTCAATTTCACCTCTAAACTTTCAATTGTGCACTTCAAACCTATTAAATGCAAATGTACAAATATATGTACTATACACATCTAAATACATCATAAATGACTTATATAAACTAAAAACAAACATTAAAACTCAATAAAGCCACGAGATATCATATACCCAAAACTAAATTAATGTTATATACATTAAAAAGTTCTTAAAAAGTTTTAACATTTTTAAAATGACTTATATAAACTTTTTATAGAAAGTTTAAAGCTAATTTCCAATTAATTATTTTCTGAACTCACTTGGCCCATATCAAATGACTCACGTCTATCGTATTCCTAAAGTTTAGGTTTTACTAATCAATTGTACAAGTAGATGATTATAGACCGATGTACATGAAGATTGTTGTACATGTAAATAAGAAATTTATGTGTACATGTAGATATGCCATTGACAATATAAATGTTAAAACCTGAAAATATATGCTATAAATTTGTAAATTCTATTGGAATATTGTACAATTAAGTGAATTTGTAAAATTCTATTTGAATATTGTAAAATTAAGTGAATTTGTAAAATTCTATTAGAATATGTTACAATTAAGTTATATGGTACAATTAAGTGAATGTGTACAATCAAGGAAATATGTACAATAGCAACGACTATGGTATCTATAATGTTTATGTGAATGTGTACAGTTAAGTACGTGTGGTGTGATGGTAAATGGATTGGATTGAGTCTTCTAAATCCCAAGTTTGACTCAGGTTCGCGTTATCTCAATTTTGTTTATTCTCTGCATAGATCTTCAGAAACCTATAACATACATTTTCAAGTTCTTAACATTTTTTTCTTGACTAAACGTTTTTAACATTTGCACATCAAAAAGCATCTGCATTTACACAGAAAACTTGTTGTCCACATATACAACGTTTCACATGTACACATTTTGACAAAACATCCACATGTATATTGATTCACAAACACTCATATGCCCATTTAATAAAACCTAATCTTTGAAAGTTGGTAGAAGAAGTTAACGAAAAAACGGATATTAGTTTTATTAATTTGTAGTCTAATGGGAAGAGTACTTGTCAAGTCTACTAAATTTAATTAGTAATGGGCAGTATGCTTGTCCAGTCTTGAGTCTGGTGGTAACTCAATGTGTTTACTCTATCCACATCCGGGTTCAGGGTTCGACTCCAGGTAAGTGTATTTTACTTTTTGTATTTTAATTCTTTTTTTTTTAATTCAGTAATGGTATTATCGTAAATATTCATCTTCTTCCACAACTTTTTTAGGGTTGTTATTTTGCAGGTAATTTTAGATTCTTGGATTGAATCCACATAAACAAGATGAAAAACATTTGTATTCATTTGACCGAGTCTTTATTTCTCATTTATTCTAGGATGGAGTGGTTGAGATTCCGGTATAACATAAATTCTCGATCTCCGTCGATCCGTGACAAAGGCGAGGGCTGTTATGGCTCATGTGTCGAAATTGATCAAGCAACCCTTTTTCCCACTGAATCATAGTGAGTGGCCGAGCTCGTGGTCACTGAGATTTCAGACGAAGAAGGAGATGCATCTCACTATTACACTGCCATCACAAATGGAGCTTGACATATCTTAAAAGATAGATTGAATAATAGAGACAATAATTGATAAGGATTCTCTTGAAATTAATTTTAGAAGAAGCATAATTCATTTTACAAAAAAACAGAGAGCTTAGGAATAAGAAGACGAAGAAGAAGACGAAGAAGAAAGAAAATAGGACCCACTTGGTTTTAACTACCAAAGAAAAACAACCGTAAATTTAGTTAGTTTATTTTAGTTAGTTTATAAGTGAAAAGTAGACTTGGTTAGATTAAAGTATAGCACAATGTGCCTTAGACCATCGGCAGTGGACGTTTCTCGCTGAGTACCTTAAGTATTGGAAAATATAGTATAATCTTTTTAAATTAATACTCTATAAATTAATATACACTAAAAATCTCTATAAAATAATATAATTTTATAATTCCAAATTGAGTTTTTGGTTCAATTAGTATATCGATAAATTAATATCTCTATAAATTAATAAAAAAATTATAGTTTAATGTAGTCCCAATATTATTAATTTATAGAGGTTTCACTGTATTTAAAAATAAAAAATGAAGAAAGAGTAACAAAAAGTGAAGAGAGAAGAAGAAGAGCGTACCTGCGGGAAGAAACATTTCTTTTGTTTGAAGGACTTGATGTCCACTTGTCATTACGTAATAGGATTATTTTGATATAATTTTTCTTAAAGCATTAAAATTTAATTATAAAACCAAATATGCTAAAATATTGTTATAATAACATGTAGAGACTATGGTTGAGAAACTTAACCACTAATGTTGGTCTTATAGGTTATTGTCCAAACGTATGTAGATGAAACTCAAGATTATAGAACTCACACTTTTATTAGCTTAAGAAAATAACTCAAAACTTAAGCTCTCACAAATAATCTCTAATCCCACAAGTTCATGGCACAACTCACCATGTTCTTTATATAGAGATATTAAACTCCTAAACCAACTAGTAAAACTTTTTATCCGAAACATAACTCGAATAGGATAAGTATGACTTGATCTCCAAGTTATTGTTCATGTTTATCTTCAAATTTATCTCCAACATTCTCCCCTTTAAACTTGAAGTCACCATGCTTTAGATCTTGAACTCCAACAAGTTCTCTCGTCTCCTTGAACTTTAATCTTCCCAATGCTTTAGTGAGTATATCAGCCTTTTGGAGAGTTCCTGCGACATGTTCTACTTCCACCTGATCATTGTCGATACATTCTCTTATGAAATGATACCGTTTATGAATATGTTTGCTGCATCCATGGAACACCGGATTCTTTGTAAGAGCAATCGCAGACTTGTTATCTATCCTTATCATTACTTTCTTGCATGCCTCGTCCATCAATTCAGCGAGTAAATCTTGTAACCAGATTGCTTGCTTAGCTGCTTCAGTAGCCGCCATGAACTCGGCTTCACTAGAAGAAAGTGCAACTGTCTCTTGCTTTTCGGAGCACCAGGTGATAAGACAATCATTCACGTAGAACATATGACATGTAATACTTCTTCCATCATCAGCGTCCACATTGTGACTTCTATCACTATATCCTTCGACTGTCCACATATTCTCGTTCGACCGCTTGAAGTTGAGTCCATACGCGAATGTTCCCTTGATGTTTCTGAGAATCTGTTTCAACGATGCAGAGTGAGAAGCTTTAGGTTCATGCATATACCTGCTCAATACTCCAACCGAGTAAGACAAGTCTGGCCGTGTGTGGGTCAGATATTGCAAACACCCTATAGTCCTGCGATACTCCTTCTCATCTACACTTGACTCTTCTTGCGCCTTTGATAGTTTTAGTCCTGCATCCATCGGGTATTGAGTTGCATTGCACTCGATCATGTGTGTTTCTTCTAAAATCTTCTTTGCGTATCCTTCTTGCTTTATTAAGATTCCTCCACTGTATTGCAAGACTTCAATGCCAAGATAATATGTTAATAGCCCAAGGTCACTCATCTCGAACTTCGTTGACATGTTTCTCTTAAACTCGTCGATCAACTCAATCTTAGAGCCTGTAATCAATAGATCGTCAACATATACTGCCACAAGTAGTAAGTGCCCGTCTTTGTTTAGTCGATATATGGAGGGTTCTTTCGTGCATCGTACGAACTTGAGATCTTCAAGTGTTTTGTTGAGCTTTTCATTCCACGCTCTCGGAGCTTGCTTCAAGCCGTATAATGCTTTCCTTAGTTTATTCACCTTTGCTTCACTTCCCTTGACTATATATCCTTCTGATTGACTCACATACACGTTTTCTTTTAAGTCACCATTCAAGAAAGCTGTCTTGACGTCAAGGTGGTGAACTTCCAATCCTCTTGAGGCTGCCAAAGCGATCATGAGACGCATTGTCTCCAACCGTGCTACTGGAGAGAAGACCTCTTCATAGTCTATACCATGGCGTTGAATATATATCCGTTCGCCACCAAACTCAATTTATGCTTGTTTATAGTCCCATCAGAGTTTCTCTTGATCTTGAAGATCCACTTCAATCCAATGGCCTTGGCTCCTGGAGGTAGATCAACTAGATCCCACATTTTGTTTTTGACTATAGAAGCTATCTCATCATCGCATGCATTCCTCCATATCTCTTCTTCGAAGGCTTCGTTGTAGTCATATGGCTCCTCATTTAGCAATTGTAGTAACCTTTCTCCTTCAACTTCCGCGAGGTACACATAAAATTCCAGGTATCCTGGCCTTTTAGTGACTCGCGTTGATCTTCTTAACTCCGGCTCTGGCTCTGTTTGAGTACTCATTGGTGAGGATGATTGCTCCTCATCTTCCTTTCCTTCTACGGCACCTTCACTACTACGGTTCTCTTTCGTGTCTTCACCTTCTTGTATTCCATTATCCCCATACTCTCCAAAAGATAACTTAAACATACCCGGCTCATTCGAAGTCTCGTTGGTTGAGCTGCTTCAATTCCACCTTTTGTTTTCATCAAACACGACATCTCTACTGACAATTATCTCTTGGTACATTGGATCAAAGAGTCTGTATGCTTTGGACCCTGGCTCTATTCCTAAGTGAACAAGAGTTCTTGTGCGATCATCCAGCTTTCGTAGGTGTGGTTTATCGACTTTGGCATATCCTAAACACCCAAATACCTTAAGATGCTTGATATTTGGTTTTCGACCTTTGAGGGCTTCATATGGTGTCATCGACTCAAGAACTTTTGTTTCTACCCGGTTAATGAGGTAGGTGGAGTGTCTAACTCCTTCTCCCCATAGATAGTTTGGTACGCTCATGTGCTTGAGTATACTTCTCTTCATCTCCATTAGAGTTCTGTTTCGACGTTCAACCACTCCGTTTTGCTGTGGAGAATACGGAGCAGTTAGGTGTCTATTTATGCCTAATGTCTTGTAGAATATCCTGAACTCGTTTGAAGTGAATTCCCCTCCCCTATCAGTCCTTAGAGTCTTTATACTCGATTTTGTTTCCTCTTCAACCACTCTCTTAAAGATTTTGAACTTCTCAAGAGCTTCATTTTTCTCCTTTAACAGAATTGACCACATATATCTCGAGTAATCGTCAATAAGAACAAATATATATCTGTTCTTACTGGCTGTGGGAGGTGTAATGGGTCCTCATAAGTTGCCGTGTATCAGCTCTAACGCTTGCGTGGCTCGCTATGGCATAGAGTTAGGGAAAGGATGTCTGGCGTGCTTTCCAAGTAAACAACAAGCACACGTTTCATTCTCTATCTTCAGGTCTGGTAACCCTATCACCAGTTGATTCTTGATCATCGCTTGCATGGACTGTTTTCCTATATGCCCTAACCGGGCGTGCCATATAGTTGACTCTGTTTGTGTAGCTGCATGGAGGCACTGGATCTCGACGATATTTATGAGGACTTTATAAAGTCTATTCTTTGATCTCTTTGCTTGTACTATAAGCTTCCCTTCTTTGTCACAAAGTGTGAGGTGTTCTTCCTTCATCCTTACTTCACAACCAGCCTCAGTTGCTTGTCCAAGACTAATGATGTTACTTCTAAGATCCGGTATGTAATAGACGTCAGCTAAGATCTTCTTATCTCCGCTTTGACTTGCAAATAGTATTGAGCCATTTCCCTTGATGTCTATTCTCGAGTCATCTTCGAATCTAACCTTCCCTGTTACCATCTCATCCATCGTCTTGAAGTAATCACGTCGGCCCGTCATATGATTACTAACCCCATTGTCTAGATACCACACTTTGTCAAAATCTGAATTTGCCTCAAACTCCTTAGGTTTTACATTCTTCTCATTCAGATATACCACTTCATGCATTAGTAGTCCATCTGCCTCTTGTATTTCGTCGGGTTTGTTTTCATAAGCCTCTTGCAACTTGAGTAATCTGTCCGGACAACTAGATGCAAAGTGTCCCTTCTTGTCACAGCGAAAACACGTTATCTTTGATATATCACACTCGCGGTATGATCTTCGTCGACCACGTCCTCCTCTTCCATAGAACCTACCGCCTTGTCCTCTGTTTCTGTAGTCTCCACCGTAGTCTTGATTCGGCTGAGTATACTGATTCTCCGAGTTTGTGAGCATCAGTTTGCTTTGATCTTCATGACCTTTGTCGTCATCTTCTCTTATACGTTCTTCATATGCTTTCAAACGACCAATGATATCTTCAAAGCTTGTTACCTTAAGGTCAGGGAGTTGCTCGAGCGATGCCACTATATGTATGTATTTTTTTCTAGGGAGACTTTTAAGAAACTTTTTCACTAGCTTCGATTCTTCAATGTTTTCTCCTAAAGCCGCTGATTTTGATGAAATTTCAGAAAGCTTGCCGATGAAGTCATCGATAGTTTCGGTTTCCTTCATCTTCAAGCGATCAAATTCTGCCATTAGGGTTTGTAATCGAGCTTCTCGAACTCTATCTGCCCCTAGGTGTCTTGCTTTTATGGCATCCCAAACCTTCTTCGCTGTGTCCAGATCCCCGACCTGCAAGATAAGTGCTTCTGGAATGGACTGAAAGATGAGAGCTACGGCCATGTCATTTTTGTTGCTCTCGTTTGTTTCCTCCTCCACGATCTCCCATACTCGATGTACCTTAAGAAGAATTTTCATTCGAATAGCCCAGACTGTATAATTTTTTGTGTTTAGCATCGGGCATGTTATCGTCGAATTCCCCTCCTTAGGTTTTGCGATTACGGTCGTTATATCACCCATCTCTCTCGCAATTATTGATTTCAGATTTTGCTCTGATACCTATTATTGTCCAAACGTATGTAGATGAAACTCAAGATTATATAACTCACACTTTTATTAGCTTCTGAAAATAACTCAAACTTAAGCTCTCACAAATAATCTCTAATCCCACAAGTTGATGGCATAACTCACCATCTTCTTTATATAGAGATATTAAACTCCTAAACCAACTAGTAAATTCCTTTATCCCAAACATAACTCGAATAGGATAAGTATGACTTGATCTCCAAGTTATTCTTCATGTTTATCTTCAAGTTTATCTCCAACAATAGTCTAATAATAATCTAGGAAAATGACCTTGAATGTAAATATTTCTTAGATGAGTTAATCTTTCTTTGATAATATTTGCAGTGAGAGTTGATTAATTATAACTTGAATTTGAGTTCAAGAACGGTTCTGTAATAATTCCCTGATAATCTAGTTAGTTTACATTCCTATTGTACCTGAAAGTTCACCTAAGTCTAGCTTCCTCTTGTCTTGATAACTTACAAACACTACTGCTTAAATCTCTATTTACTGCATGTATATAATTACTTTCTAGCTTTATTTCAAAAACAACAAATATGTTGTGTGATCTTAGAGTCTCTGTAGTTTCTAGTTTTTAGATTTTAGTTTTTGGTTTTTGATTTTGTAGTAGCTTTTAGCTTTTTCAAAAACGTGAATGGTAATTTTAGATTCTAGTTTCTGGTTTTTTTAATATTTGTTTTTTTTATTTGTGTATTTTTTTCTCTCTAATTGATTAGTAATTTATTTAATTTTAGAAGTTGTCTATTATTTTTAACAACTTGACTTAACTTGACATAAAACTAGTTTTAATAACTAGTTTTATTTTATTGAAATTTTTTTAAAAAAATGTTCTTATATACTAAGTATTATATTGGTTATATAGTCTTATAATTTAAATATTAAAATGATGAAAATTAATTTTTCTAAATAATACAAAATTTATTAATAGTAATATTTACGTATTATTTTAATAGTTAACTTTGAGTTTGATAACTTTAAAATTGTATATGATTTATTGTGTAGTTCACTATAGTAAAGAAAAAAAATTTATGAAGATCAATTTGTTATAAAAAGATTGATTTCATTAGGTAGAATATCATTCACATTGTAGTAAATTTTTTACATATAATGTTAGTTTCAATTAGAATAGATATAAAATTGATGCTTATGTATATACTATTTTGACCAAAAAGCATATATATTAATTATTTAAAATTAACCAAATTTCAAAAAACAAATTCTTGACAGCCTATAATTATACTAGACACACTGTCACAATAAAACACAGATTTGAATATTATTTTTAAGTAATTAGCATTTTTATTTATTTTTCCTATATTAATGGGTAAATATAGAAAAAGAAAAAAAAACAAAAGAAAAAAAAAACTGAAACCATCGTGAGTAGTTAAAAACCCATGAAAAAGTTGTTTTCGGTTTTTGTGTTAATAAAGCAGTTATTTGAAAAAATTAGTTTCCCAATATTTTAGGGAATCTATTTTTTGAAAATCTTGATTGGATGAAAAATAGATTTTGAAGAAACAAAAACCAAAAATTAATCCAAAATATACAAACAATCAACCTCTAAGACTTTTAATTTAAGTTTGACTGTCACAACTTTTGAATTTAAAAAAAAAATAGAAGTGGCTTTAAAAATAGATACAAATCTGAATTTGTGGCTTTTAAATTAATAGATCAAGCCAAGAAAAAATATCAGTTATATTGGCTTTGGGATTTTTAAGGAAGGTTTTTAAAAATTTAGAGGCTTTAAATCCTGATTGGAATAAACCTGACTTTAAAGACTTTAGAATTAGTTTAAAGCCTTTAAAGTCTTTAAAGTAAAAACACCAATCACAATCCTAGATTTCTTTAATTTTGAATGAGCCAATAATTAACAGTAGTATATAACCTAAAACCTTTTCAAAATATAAACAATGATTAGTTTCACCCGGCATACAACATACACCATACACCATACACCATAAATCATAAATTCTCAATCCTTAATTGATACATCTACCGAACATTTGATCATATATAAAGAAAATTGACTACGGAACTCATAAAACTAAAATTTGCAGTCAAAAATCAAGAAATGCATCCAAACATCATACAACTAAAGAAAGTAATAATCATATTTTAATAACAAAGTACAATCCAAAAAAATCATTATGGTTAAGATAAAATATACAACATCATATAGATACAATATAACAAAAGGCGAGACTGTGTAACACCTGTTAGGTAGAGTAAGAAGTGTGGGGTTTTTGTTTATGGATGGATGGGGTATGGATGGGTGATGAGTGGATGGATTACTCGTGGATGGGTGATAAGTGGTTAGAGGTTGCGTGGATGGGTCACTAAGGGGAATGCGTCCAGGTCTGGGTTTCGAATGGAACTACCATTGTTAGGTTTAACAGATATGTACCCCGATGAAGTATTACAGCGTTGTGTCGTAACTTCAAATTTGAACAGTGATCGAGAGAGGCACATTTAGGGGACACACAAAATGGTGGCGGTGAGATTTTGAGGAGATGGTAAAAACGAAGCCCCATCTTGTATAGATGGTGAAATTTAAGTGCCCTTAAAGAAGTTGAACCTGAATCAGAACTTTGTTCGCCGGTTTCGAAGTGGAAGCACCATAGATTTCTAGAGTTTTGATGTGGCATAGATTTAATGTCAGGGAAAAATTACAAATTGAAACACATAGAAATTGATGATTTTTTTTTGTTCATTTCATGATTTTTTTTTGTTGAATTCACATGTGTGAATCGAAAAGAATATGTGAGGTGAAATGTATTAGAGATGTGGAAGATTTGATAAACAAAAATATAGACTTTAACTTAAGTGTGTTTAAGGTTGTAAGTGTGTTACTGCGTAATTGAAGATTGGAAAAGTGTGTGTGAAGGTAATATTCTCCATTTATAGGGAAAACATGAATCATCTTATTCAATCAAATCAATCGGGGAATCCCTTCTTTTATTTGCCGATAATAATATCGTAGCTAAAGCTCTGGGAGTATGAAACAATGTTAGGACTGCCCATTCCCACTAAAGGTCAAGTTCAAACCAAACTCACTGAGTTAAATTGGTATGTTCTATTCAATTAGAATGAAACTTTTCCAAATTGTACTTCTTCCTTGTCAAGTGTTGTTTGTTGTTCCTGTCAGAAAGTTCAAAAAGGAGCATCAAACACGGTCAAATTCAAACCCAACTTACTGAGTTGACTTGATATTTCCGATTCAATTTGAATGAAACCATAAATGTCAACAGAAAAGAGATGAGAGAGAAAGATGATTTGAAAGATGGAGAAAAGAAATAAACTGTGAAAAATGATTTAAGTTTTCATAGATTAAATAATTTATATTGGGGTAAGATGTATATTAAAATGTTAAATAGTGGTCGAAAAATACTTGGATAGTTCTCTAATTATGATTCAAAGTTTGTTAACAGAGTGCAATGTGCCATAGAAGATCAAATTAGAAAAATAATTCATTGAGATTGATGATTAGATAATAACAAAGTGTGGATTAGAAGATTTTCACACAGGAAGTACACATTACAAACAACCGTTTTAAGTACCTCACGCAAAGGGACATTGAAATTGAAAAGAAAAGAAAGATCAAACAAACCAAATGTTACATCTCATTTGATTATTTATCAGCCTCAGTCTCACCGGAGAGCTCTTCAAGGGACTTTCCCTTGGGTTCAGGGACAAGGAAGGTGAAGAGCATACCGACAAAGTTAATGACACCAAGCATGATCAGAGAGTTCTTGACTCCGATGCCCGGTGGATATCCTGCATCTGTCTTGGTCTTGTCTTGTGGTTGAGCTGCGTATAGGAACCCGAAAGCTCCCACGATGGCTCCGGCCTTGCCTGTTGCGGCTGATATTCCGTGGCATGTGGACCTTAGCCTGGCTGGGAAGATTTCAGCCGGTACGATGAAGGTGGTTGCGTTTGGACCAAAGTTAGCAAAGAAGAAAGTGAGAGAGTACATAACAACGAAACCGATACGATTGTCCGGTTTGATCCAGTGGTCGTAAGGGAAGGCAATCGCAAACATAAAGACGGTCATCATGAAGAAACCCATTAGCTGAATCGCAAACCTTCCCATAGTATCAATAAATGCAACCGTGAACCAATAGCCGGGGACGGTACTGCAAAGTGCAATGAGTGTTTGTGCCCTACCAATCCTGAAAACCTCGTGGATTGCGTTCATGGTTGCTGCCTTTGGGATCCATCCAATAGCGGAAAAGATATTTTTTGAAACAAGTTTTGGCTGTAAAATGCAATGTCAAGCAAGAACCATGTGGAGGTACATCCAAGGAGGGGAAGACCATGACGTTTAGCAAACTCTTTAGAGAACAAGCCATAGTTAAGTCTAGGGTCTTTAACGATATCCTCTGCTCTTTCCTCCATCTCAAGCTCCACTTGTAAGACCTTGGACATGTCTTGTGTGGCCTGTTTGATGTTCTTTGCCACCAAAGCGGTGTAACGAGCAGTTTCAGGCATCTTCATACGCCAGTAGTAAGTCAAAGCTGCAGGTAGAGCGCCAAACATGACGATGATTCTCCAAATATAGTCAGCTTGTGGAGGCGTTGAGAGAGCCCTGTTGACTGCATAGGTCGGAGCTGGAAACTTTTTGTCGAAAATGGAAGAGACAGCAAGTGCCACGAAACCTCCGGCTAAGATACCAACACCTTGCATAGCAAACACGGCAGCGATGAAAGCACCACGAGTCTTCTTGTTAGCGTATTCAGACATAATGGTAGCAGAAAGAGGGTAATCACCTCCAATACCGAACCCCAGCCAAAACCTAAATTAATAAAATTGTACGTTAATATAAATTTTGACTAGACATATCTAGTCCAAACCAGTAATTTTTAAAACATGCGTATTCACTATGAGATTATTATTAAAACATGTTTAAGTATATAATTATAATGATAATTGTACCTGAAGAAGCAAAGGGTGGTCATGACACCCTTGGCTTTGTTACCAAAAGATAGACCAGAAGCCACGGAGCACACAATCATCATGATCAAAGTGATACCATACACTTTTTTCCTTCCGAGTTTGTCACCGAGCCATCCGAAGAATAGCTGACCAGCAAGAGTCCCACAGAGAGCCACACCATTGACTGCAGCCGCGACATGAGGGGGAAGTGAGCCAGGCTTTTCGGACAATGGATTGAAGTAGTAGAGACGACCAAGAAGCTTGGTTACCAAGGAGACGCAGAAGAGATCGTAGGCATCCGTAAAGAAACCCATACCAGCGATAACAATCGCTGTGAAATGGTAAAGTTGCGTTTTCGCAACATCGAGTGCCTTCAGCACTCCTAGTTGTTGTTCAGCCATCTTAGCCTCCTGTTTTCGTGCAGTTACAAAAATTTATATTCTGTATTTTTTGTTTGTTATTGTATGTATTGTATTTTTGATAAATGATAATATAATCAAAACTTAATAGTCAGATTTTTTAAAATCTAAGGTAATTAAAATATACACAACCAAATAGTTTTAAGCGAGTGCAGACAAAATTTTTAATTTTATATATATATGTGTGTCTGCGAAAGTTCTATGAAGATACAATAAGCTGTGAGTAATCTTACCGTGAAGTTATGTTAACGTTGGCAAAAGAGAAGGATGAGGTAGGAAGTAGTGGTTGTGATTGTGGTTTCACAGACGTTGGAAATTTATAGAGGAGATCGGAGAAGCTTAGTCTCAGGCATCTTAAGGGTATATCCACATTTTTATTTAGTTTAATTTACGTTCTTCCTTCACTTTTTAAACTAAATTTCCATCACTTTATTAAGTTTTATTTCTTGTTCTTCTCGGTATGTTATGGTTTGCAAATAGCTTCTAGTTCTTTTAATAATATATTACTAGATCATAACCCGCGCGCATCTGCAGAGTAAGTTTTTTGTATTAATGTTGGTTTATTAAATGGTTTTGACATTTTGAAACACTACAATCTCTATCGATTGTAAAATGACAAATACAAATGTTGGTCTCTTAAATGTATGATTGTTGTTGAAGAGTTAATGTATTACGACTCATTTTAATTATTTTTAAGGCACAAAAATAAATTAAGCTTTCCGGCTGGCACAAATCACTAAAACCAGATAGGCAACATCAATTGTAAAATGACAAAAGGGAATTAGGTTTTCTGCTCACGATTTGTTTGCTATTGACTTTCCATAAGTTATTTCATTTTATACCTCTATAAAATTGTGCTTTTGTTCTCGTTTCTGTTTCATTGATATAAGTTTTGATTCTTTTTTAACTTCTTCTGTAAATTTGATGAATTGCATAAGTATCAATTTAAAAAGATGTACATCTGTAAAAATTAGTTTCACTCCAAATACATATCAAAGAATCAAAATTTTGAAGAAAATAACGGGCAAACTCTATTCATAGGTTAGTCTTAAAATCTAATATATCAAGCTGTAATAGAATATAATTGTAGATTCGAAATATAAATGTCTGTCTAGTATACATTCACCAGTTCGGTCTAAAAATCATCTAATTCTATAAATAAGTAACTTACGCTTTTGAGGTTTAGTTACTTAAGAGTATACCGATAAAAATATACATAATACTTTACCATTCTAATATATGTAAACTATGTATAAACTAAGAATTGTTTGATTTATAAAATGATAAACCAGAAAACTTATAATAAATAGTTCAAATCTCACATTCTTACAATTATAATAGCTATATATAGGATATTAGGGAGAAACAAACATTAGACGAATGATTAAATCTCTCATTCTTCGAACAAACTCAAAAGGAGGTGATTCGAATCTTGTCATGATATTCATTAAAAGCTTTTAGAAATAAAAATCAAGACTAAATTATTTAATCTGAATGAAATAATATATATATATATATATATATATATATAATACTTCAAATATTAAAAATAACTTCGATTTGGAGAAGTGTATTTCTGGGATTGTCAGATCAAATTACATATTAGAAACCACCTATTTTAAAAATAATATATATATATATATATATAAGTATTTATATTTGTTTATTTACAATCATGTTTTTGGTAAATAAATCAAAACAATCATTTTATTTAATTTATATATTATGTAATTAAACTTTAGTGATATTGACATAGATATATATATATATATAGTTTATTTTAATATAAATATTTATTATTGACACTTCCTATTCATATGATTTTATTAAATATTTGTAAATTTGATGTAATAATATTTTTAACCGTTAATCACAAAATTTCCAGTGTGAGATTTTTCAATACAAATTTTAAAATTAAAATATAAAGATCTCAATAATTTTTCAATGCATATTTTGAAATTAGCATTTCTATATATTTTTATATAGTATATAATTTAATTTAAATGATATTATATACTCCCTCCGTTTTTTAATATAAGTCGTTTTAGAATTGTGCACATAGATTAAGAAATCATTAATTTTTTTTATTTTCTAAACAAAAACATTATTAATTATCTACCTAACCACAAATCAACCAATAATAAAATAGAAGGTATATTATCATTGGTCTTATAACATTAAGTGTTAATAAATTCTACATAGAAAACCGAAAACGTCATATAATTTGGAACATAAAAATTTATCTAAACGACTTATATTAAAAACGGAGGGAGTATATAATATGAGATTTCATATTAATACGATTTATGATCATTTGTATCTTGATTGAAAAAAAAAGTTAAACCATTGATCACAAAATTTTCAAAATGAGACTTTAATTTTTTTTAGTAATTTATAGTCGTTTTAAAAAAATCAAAATATAGCATATAATAAAAAAATTAAACAAAAAAAAAGAGGAAACAAAAATTATTATCAAATATGTATTATTCATAATCATTAATTGTCATATATATGTTAATCATCTTATGTAATTCTGTAACTTTTATTTAATGAAAGAATTGAGAATATTTTTTTATACACTAATAATCAATTTGATAGTTAATTTAATAAAAAGTATAATATATATATTTACATGAACCAATTTATTTTCCTAAGGATTCTAAAAATCATCCTAGTGATGATACGTAGCTACGAAAACATGTTGTAATGCTCCAGGATTAATATATAGGAGATTACTTTATTAATATCATTGTATCAATTACACCTCTATGTGATTTACAGTGAAAGATGCATTATATGTTTGGTCCGACAAATTAAATAAAGGGAATTTAGCATCAATTACCTTACAATTTTTTTTTAAACACTTTTTTTGAAACACCCATATAAAATTTTATAGTTCACAAAATACTATAAAAATGAGAAACTAGGCCCTATATACATAGAAAATGTCATATTTAAGTAAATATCTTAAACACTATTGACATTTCTAAACCCCAATACTATCCATGCCCATACAATAATATTTAAATTCATAATACAAACAGAAAAATAAAAAAAAACTACATATTCTCGAAGTAGTTGGTGGGGTTTCTCGGCTGTTGACGGTTTGGATCGGACTCTTGGGGATCTCGTGCTGGCATTCCAAGAGTGGCTCATCTCTCACTCAACATTCTCTGCATAACCGGGTTTCCCACGGCCATCACGTCTAGCAAATCCTCAAGAGAGTCTAAACGAATCTGCTGGCTATCCATTCGAGCTTTCATCTGAGAAGTGTGTATGACGAAGTTGTCCTTGCAACTTCGTTAACAGAGCCTATACCGACTATCTGTCCCTTCTTTTTAGGAGCCACCTATAAAATCAAAACATATATTAGTATAGTTAATTATGTTAAAATATTTAAAATAATGTAAACAATAATTTTAAGTTGTACCTCTTCGAAGATTCTGTCG
>NC_027756.1:17479910-17487177 GCF_000695525.1 Brassica oleracea var. oleracea | reverse complement strand
TCCACGAGGTGTAATTTTGATAGCAGCTAACCAGTTTATCCCGGAAGTTCGAAGCCGAGGATAAGGAATGAAGCTTACTTGCTCGACTTGTGAAGTTAAAATGAAAGGCTCAAATTTGTTGTATCTTCTCCCAAAATTGACATTCACAACACCAAATTTGTTATACCGAATCCCTCTGTTCACAACAGGATTGAACCATTCACATTTGAAGAGGACGCATTTTAGCTTCAATAACCCTGGAAATTCCACTTCAATAGTCTCCTGCAAGATCCCGTAAAAGTCCGTTTCACCTTTCATACATATTCCGTAGTTACTCGTTGCCCGATGTCTCCCATACTTGTATGTGTGAAAGGTAAATCCTCGTGTGAAATACATAGGTGATGTGGTGACCTTTGCAACTGGACCTTGAACCAATTCGTGAAACTATACGGGATAATAAGGATCGTCATAATCAACCTGCAAAAAGCAAATATTCTTAATTAATATTGAAGTATCAAAACACTTACTTATTTAATCAATGTATGAGATATATTACGTACCTGTGATTTTAACCACTTGACAAAGTGCTTATCTTTACGTGTGTCCACATCAGTTGCAGATATTCCTGGTATTGCTTCTTCAACTTGAGATACAAACATGCTGCAAATCAAGTGATACATAATTAATTTCAATTCATATAATTAACATTCACAAAAATATTTACCTTTCAAAGTTACGGGTCACCGCATCCTCGCAGTTGAGCAGAATATAAGTATGGGCATTATGTTTATCCTCTTCACATGACCACCATACTTCTTTCGTTTTACCACCAAACCGTCCAATTTCGCAGAAAATATCAGGAACACTATCAATTGGATATGATGTCGGTACTCCACCATCATCATATCTTCTAGGAACTCTTTTCCTCGTACGAACAGTTGAAGCAAAGTAGTATGATGTGAAGTTAGATGTTTAGGCTGTCAAACTTCCCGCAACTATTGAATCTTCCACCTTTGCAAGATTTCTTGCTTTCCCCTTCAAATGTTTCATCTGTCGCTCATACGGAATACATCCATCCGTTGTGAACAGGTCCACGAAGAAATGCTTCATACGGTAGGTGGACAACTAGATGCTCCATGACGTCAAAAAATGAAGGAGGAAATATCTTCTCCAAGTTGCACAATATGATCGGAATGTTATGATGAAGTTGTTCGATGACTTCTTCATTGAACGTACGTGTGCTAAGATCTCTGAATTTTTGTAGCAAAATCTGCGTGTACCTTGTTGAAATGTTTCCACGCTCTTGCGTCTGATGGATGTGCAACCTCACCATCTCTCTGGACATGTTCCGCATGCCACCTCATCGATGCAGCAGTCCTCTCAGATTGATATAATCTTTTCAATCTGTCTGTAATTGGTAGGTACCACATCCTTTGGTACGGTACCCTATTCCTCCCACGGCCTTGCGGTTTGAATCGTGGTTTTTTGCAGAATCGACACTCTTCTAACTTGTCATCTTCTTTCCAGTAGATCATGCAGTTGTCGATGCAAACATCAATCATCTCCGAAGGCAACCCAAGACTATAAACCAATTTCTTAATCTCATAATAAGATTCAGCAGACACGTTGTCTTCTGGCAAATACTCTTTAAACAACTCCGCCCATGCATCCATGCAATTCTCAGGTAAATTATGATCCGTTTTAATATTCATCATCCTAGCTGCTATAGACAATTTAGAGAGACCTTCTCTACTACCAGTGTAGATTGGTTGATTTGCAGCATCTAGCATTTCATAAAATCTTTTTGCATCCAAATTAGGTTCTTCTACATTTCCAGTTCCATCAGCTATTGTTGTAGTTGTTTCTAAAAATGCATCACTAATCATATCTTGAACCCTATCATGATCTACCATCTGCTCCTGATCTTGATGATAATTATATTCATTATGCAAATGATTCGGTTCTTCACTATGATGACCATCCTCAAAATTATTATTACTACTACTAGCTTCATTTCCCCCATAACCCTCTCCATGTTGATACCAAATGTAGTACTGTGGTGTAAATCCTCTGTTTACTAAATGCTTCCATACAGTTTCACTACGTGCAAATTTTGAATTCTTGCATTTCCGACAGGGGCAGAACATCTTACCGCTTTCCTGTGTGATCGGTGTACAGCCCGCCTGGGGCATGAATGTCTCTAGCCCGCTCAGAAATGCGTTCGTCACCCTCCCGTCGGAATCTTTGTGCAAATACATCCAACTCCGTAACTCGTAAATACTACCGCCACCGGCCATTTTTTCGTAGATTTTTTTTTGAAATCTTTTTTTCTGATTTTTTCGGATTTTTTTTTTCCGTTTGTGTGTTGTGAGGAAGAGAGTTGTGAGAAATGACATATATATAGAGAAATTTTCGAGTTGGGTAGTTGAAATATAACAACGATTTTACAAGGAATATTTTACATGGATTTTACATGGTTTTAACATAATATTTACAACGACTTTACGACGAAATTAGGTAAGTTAAAGCACCTTGAATACACGTTTTCACCTAAATATAACGGTAACATGTTTCGTTGTAATGTCGATGTAATGATTACGACGTATTTCTCATTCCACGTACATTCGTCGTAAACTTACATGGATTTTACGATGAACACTGTTCGTCGTAAATTTACATGGCGTTTACGACGAAAGTTGGATTCCTCATAACTGCGTTGTAAACACCATGTAAATTTACGACGAAATATTTTCGTCGTAAATCTTGTTATGGGCACGTTTTCTTGTAGTGCCAAACTTCTTCCTTCTCCTTCTCATATCTCTCTAAAATCTCTTACCAAATAATATATTCCTTTTCTTTTTCATCTTATCTAATCCTTTAAAACACTTTTTTTTTACAAATAGATTCTTCTTCTCTTTTCTATTTCCACCGTTTGGATGAGTAATATCTCATCGACGATTTCGTCCAGAATAGCCTTTCCATCAGTTTCATCGATGTTGACCACATGTTTAAAGGTTCCAAGCGAATCCATGGCGCATAAACGAGAGATCTCTTCAATTCACGTGTTGGTAAAATCACATGGGCGTTTGGATAGAACGTATAACCAAGAAAGAGTTGGTTCTTCTGTAATTGTTTACGACGACCTGAATTTCCCATTTCAATTGCGAGTACTTTAGTCATTATGTTTGGATTATTATTACCAACCAGTGGTGCCGTATAATTTAAAAATTGTTTGGCAGATGTTACAAAATAGGTATGGTTTGATATATGATTTGTAAATTTTTACATAATATATTTTCATTAGCTGATACGTGTTTCTTTAACTGTTACAAAACATATTGACATTTTTTCTAATTTGTGGGTAAGATGTTTTTTTTTAACACTGGTTAATTATGCTATTACAAACTATGAGAAACGTTACATAGACGATATTACAACCGAGAATTCTACCTGTCTTATGAAGATTCTCGTCTGACTGAATCACCCTAAACCATCCTATGAGATCCATTTCTGATGGTACGCCTTGCGCCATGCCGAAGATCTCTTGTAAGTCTTTTTTCTAATATTCTGCATAATTTGCCTTTTCCAGGAATTGAAACCCAGAACTCCTGGTGTAGAAACATTAGTGAACCCTTGGTCAAACCATTGGACCAAGGGGAATTCCATGTGGGTAAGATGTTTATAAATAGCTTTTGTTAGATGATAAATATTTTGTTAAATGCTATAAAATTGGTTATTGGAATAACTTCTGTTTTAAATGGTAAATAACATACTACATTGAGGTTATTGGTTTCGGTACATGATAAGTATTTTTCTAATAAACAAATTATCTACTAAAAATTTATATAACATTTCACATAAAAATTTAGCGTTAAACCTCTTTTGCTACAAAATAGTCTTGTTCATACGATACGTAGTTGTTAGATGTTACATAATAGGTTACCATGATAACTTACTCATTATCTTTTACATGTTTGGTTAGTTGTTATCTAACTTGTTAGATGCTTTTTATAATGGTTGATGAGATGTCGAGAAATAGCTGGTGTTAGCTGATATGATTCGTTAAATGTTACTAAATAGGTTATTGTTCTAAGTTAATCGTTATCGTTGTACCTTATCATTATCCATAATTTAACCTTAGATTTTCTGTTTCAAAAGTTTAACTGGGAGATACATAAATAGGGGAAAAAATTCTAGTAGTTGTGTTTGGAATTGATATCCAAGAGAACATGTTTGGAGGCTTGGCTTTCTTTGAATCTATGATTCACTAACATCCATGGCGTTTCAAACATCAACTACTAGTGTATTAAGCTGACAGAAAGTGTTGGACATTTAAAATATTTTTATAATCTGTGGATAAAATATCAATATTTCATTTTTAGGTACACGCTAATGGGAGCACGTGCATCCATTATTTTTTTTTTAAATATTTGTTTCTATAATTGTTTTTATTAGTTTCTGACAAATGCAGCCATAATTCTTTTCTTTTAGTTAACTCTATCGGTTCTTTTTCCATTGTCCTTCTTTTTTTTTACATTTATTAAAATGGTCTTTTTTATTTTAGGCTATTCCAAAGTCTGAAAGATCTAAACTAATCTCTAAAATGGTAGTGCGGCCGACAGATGAACTCTTATTCTGGATACTCAAGTGAAGCGTAAGATTGACCTATATCTGCGTTGTCACAAGCTGAAGTGGTAGGGTGGCTTTGAAACCGGGTTGCTTAGTAACCTAAAGTCCACCTGCTACTAAACCACCACCTTATAGTTTATTAAAAAGGCCTTACGTAATAATGTTTTCGCTTCGGCCATGATCGCAATTCTCATTCAGCTATGATTTGAATAAATTAGTTTATGTCGACAAAAATCCTACAAGCGTGAACTCTAACCAAAGAGATAATATTAAAAATTTACAATAGAAATTATAAGAAGACAAAGGAAGAAAATAATGGGGCGAAAGGGTTTGGGGAAAAGAATTCATAAATATATTGGATCATGTCCAATTTTTCTAGAGGCAATTGGGTCTACAACATTTTTAAAAATAATTTTCATATAAATTCATCTTGTGCAAGTCGCATGTCTTATCTTATTTATATTATAAAATGTAGTCTGATTGTGTGTGTGCGTGCTTTTCCACCAAAAACGTATTCGATTTAATTCTCAAAGAACGAGTTGACTTTCATTCGATTTTAATTCTAAAAAAACGAGTCGATTTTCTTATAATCCTTATAAGAAAATTAGGAGTTTTCCTACCCGCGCAGAAATAATAATTTTAAATATAATATTATTTTTGTAAAAAAAAAAATTAAATTTTGATATTATTATTTTTATATTTTAACTTCACTTAGAAATCGATAAATATAATTTTTTTTTCTTTTCATTTGGTTCAACTTTTTCTGTTCAAAACAACAAAGTTAAAATTATATATTTATTTATATTATATTGTATTTAATTATTATTTGTTTTATTATTTATTTATTCTTTAGATTTAAATATGACTTAAAATATATAATTAAAAAAAATTTGGATTTATATTGGTTTAGTTAAATAACGTAAAATTAGTAAAATAATATGTTAATTAATCTAATGAACCGATGAATTTAAGTTGTTAATTGACACTTACAATTAATTTTGATTATATATATACAAAATATGATATATAAGTTGATGCAAAAAATAGTTGTAAATATATTTAGTTTTTATTAATGTGATATGTATTTTATTTTATTGGTGATATATTAGTTTACTAAATATTTGAAAAGTTTTACCAAAAATAAATATTTATGTATAAAATTTACTTTAATGATGATATAAAAGTTATTAGTCATTACTATATTTAAAAAAATCTTACCAAAAATAATATTCTTTATAAAGAAATTTTACATGTCATAACTAGGTGAAAGCCATGTCATATTTAGGTGGATATCACGTCATTTTTTTAGTGGGAATGAATATGGAAGTGACATATATGCAATTCACTTTGCAAATAATGTTTACAGGATTACTAGGGGATTTATGAGTGTCATGTGCTATATTTCAGTTTTGGACTACTAATATAGGCTCATTTAATTTATTACTAGATTTTGACCCGTGTTTGGAAAGCACGGGTTTGTTTTCTAAATTAAATATTTTTTTTAATGAATTTATATAGGAGATAGTCATATTTGCTTCACTTCCGTTCACAAACTTGACATGCAACACACCAAAATCTAATCAATTCATATTTGTCAATCCATCATACTAAAGAAGATTTTAGAAAATCTCTATACTTACGTGTGAATTTTGAATCCCTTCCCCTTTTTATCATTTGAGGAGCACTTTTAATAAATAACTTTATTCTCACGTGTGATTAACAAAAATATCATTGCTTATGTGTCATTATAAGAGTTTTTTTTGGTGCCTAATATTAAAAACTCTTCCTTTACTAGACTAATTACATGTAATGTCATTATACTTAGGTTTGTCCATCATGAATAGTCCCCTTTTTATTACGTGTACGTTTTCACATATGGTTTCGTATAATTCATGTTATTAAGAGAAACCACATCAACATATACTCTAACATATATATATAATTAAAAACTATGTTAAAAGTGAGTATGTACTGACTGTTTTAGATGTTATTCAACTATAGACGATAAAAGTGTTCTGGTAACAATCAAGTGAGTCCATACTGACTGTTTTAACTAATTAGAGTAATTTGTTCGCATCATATGTTAGAATAAATTAGTTATCCCCTATATATTATTTGAAAAGCATTACAACTTCTTTTTGTAGCCACATGTCATCATTAGGATGATTCTTAGAATCATTAGAGAAATATGTTGGTCCATGTAATTATATAATAAATTTTTTTATTAAACTAACAATAAATTCATCATTAATGTACTTTATTATTTTCTTAAACAAAATTTACGGAATTGCCTAATGTGGCTACAGTATATATGGCAATTAATGATTTTGAATAATAAAGATTTGATAAAAAAAATAGTGTATCTTCTATCATATTTGTTTAATTTTAAACTATTAAATAAATTAAACAACCACAATAACCATATAATAAAAATTTAGATTTTTATTTATATGTTATATATTGAATTTTTACAAACGGCTATAAATTACTAAAACTGTTAAGAGTCTCACATTCGAATTTTATGATCCATGGTTTAAAAATTTTGTTATGTCAAAATACAAATGATTACAAAAATTATATAAGTAAAAAGTCTAATTTAATTAATTATTAAGATTAATATATATATCGTTTTAAATTAAACTATAAACCATATAAAATA
>NC_027756.1:17466505-17479799 GCF_000695525.1 Brassica oleracea var. oleracea | reverse complement strand
TAAAAATATACTAAAATATATTATCTATGTTAGTATCATTTAAATTTAATTACATATCTTATCAAATATAAAAAAAAAGTTTGGATTAATAAAATTGTTTTATATGTTCGCACCAATTTAATTATATATTTAATAGTTACTGAACTTTAATTATTTAATATATATTAATTATTTCATAATATGTAAAAATATTTAATACATAAAATAATTTTTATATATAATGTTGATCCCGCGCAAGGCGCGGATCTTAACCTAGTTCATTCGTATTATCTAAAGTTATAATATTTAGTTTGTTATAATTCATTCGTATGGCATAAAGTTCAAGACTCCATGCTAAATAAATTTTAAAAGAACATATTCGTTTTTTTATGTAACCTGAGACGTATATTTGCATTGAACCCTGATGATAATCTAACAGTCCATGTTTATTCTAGCACTTGTAGAGAATTAAAATAAAAGGAGTGGTCAGACTGTATATTTTAAAAGATCTATTCGTTATGATCCGTAACATGGATTGAGTAGTGTCCAAGTTAATGTTAAAAAGACAACAATGATTTTTCTTTCCATGTATTATTTTGCTATGTTAATGGGTGAATAAAAGATAATTAGATATGCAATGTTATAAATTGTAGCCATAGATTTATTTCAGGGAATTACTGCATTAAACATGTGACTGATTCGAGTTTTTTTCAGGAAAGTGTTTATGTCTAATGTACCACTAAATTAGGGATCATAATTTCGTAAATATTTGACTCATTAAATAAATTTTTAAAGGGGAAAACAATTAATATTATTGTATGTAAAATCCTATAGGCTCAATACCTTGCATATATAAAAAGAGATGTCGTTGAACATCTTTCCCCATTACGCTCCTTTATACTAAACAAATAAAATTACATTCTCTCAACTGTTTGAGCCCATAATACATGTCCAATACAATAGCATGCAAATGTCTCAGTCTTTTGTAATTAGCTTTTTCTTATTAGCTCAAACATGTAATTTAGCATTTTGAATATATAAGATAAAGAAAAATATATTGGACCCTTAAGCTCAAACCTAATTTATAATCAATCGTATGATGTAAATTACATGGTGTTTTTTTAAAAGTAAAGTTTTATATTAAGTAGGAGTTATTGGTTGTTGTATTTTAATGGATTTGAAAATCCGAACTAAATCTAGTGTTATTGGTTCTATGATTTCCAAATCTGTATTAAAATCATGTGTTATTGGTTTAATTTCTTAGTTAAAAATACAAAGACTCAAATCCGAGGAAAAACCTCCGGATTTGCATATTTTACTTGGATTTATAAATACTATATGGATTTCTAAATCAATCAAAATATATAAACCAATAACACCTCAAAACTTTCATATGTAATGTATATTTTAACAAATATATAATATATAGTTTCAAATAATCATCTCAGCCTGCGCACGGCGCGGATTGTTATCTAGTACTTATTAATAAAGAAATATTTTAGGAGAATAACTTTTGTTTAGTACTATATTCACAAGTTTGTCATTACTGATAAGGTGTCATCACTACATGATTCCTTATGTTTCTTTTTTAATACACCAACACTAGAACAATTACAATATATGTCATTGGTAGATGTATAATATGTTATAGATTAACGAAATGACTATAATTACCGGACTAAATGCGGGACCTGACTATATGCATTTGGTCAAACATTTAATGTCGTATTTAAAATGGAAAATCAGATTTGCAAGTTACCAATAATAGCTTAATGATTATGTTTACATTTAATTTTTTGAAATTTGTAACTCTGTTTACTATTGGAAATAAAATATGTTCATACAATTAATATTATTCCCATAATTTTAATACATTAAATACGACTTTGTACTATGTTTTTTTTACAAAATTGGATCTTAGGTATTTCGAGTTCAAACATAAAAAAAAATCTAAGGAATCTAATAATTAGAGATAAGAATGAAAAAAAAATTACGAGATGAGAAGTGTAAAATTCATCTATGTAGAAACCATTTTTTCTGAAAAACTTAGATCAGAAATCTTGAATCGACGAATACCTATTTCTCTTTTCTATTACAGTCTCTAAAGTTTTTGCTTTTAAACCAAAAAAAGTTATCCATTGTCTGTATAAAGGCATCTTATTATACAAACATACCTTTGACAAACTAATGGTCCACTATCGTTAACTTTTGTTACAGTTTTCCCTATATTTCCCTATATAGTTTTGAGTCTATAGTTTTCATATAGGCGTTTGATTCTATACATATACAAGTGAAGTTATTATAACTCAAAGATTTGTAATAGGTGGAGTAACCATTTTCGTGTGTTTAGTCACATAAGTTATAAAACTTTTTTTTTTTTTTGTAACTTATAAGTTATAAAACTGTTTACAACCATTTATGTGTGTACTTTCTAACTCCATTTTATGTACTTTTCTTTATAATTTTCTTTTACAAATTAAAAACAAACAATTTTACAAATTAAAAACACATTTTCCATATGTATATATATATCTATATGATTTCAAAATTGTTAGATTATGTCATATAAAAATCTATATATTTACTATTTAAATTAAATATTAAATATATTTTGTTTAATTTGTTTATTTCGTGCAAGGTACGGGTCTTGATCTAGTAATTATTTAATGAAAAGGTGCAACAATCTTGTTTAAGTAGATTTTTAGGAATGATTTTCTTTTAATAGAATTGATAAATATGATTAAAAATGATGGCTCTATACGACTTATTTATTTACATATATTGTACCCTTTATTTCAGATCTTAATGTTCGTAGTAACCATGCCACCTTTGTTAATGTTTGGAGATATCTATACTAATGTTTTTTTTTTTGAACTGAAAATGTGGAAACCATCTAACAAGTTTTCGTATAACCTTTCACCCCAAAAAGAGTTATTGTATAACCTATCACGTCTCCGTACTAAAGTCCACCTTATTTGTTTTCTACTGTATACGTACGATAGTATTATATACTACTTATATTAATAAAAAGCTATTTTCTATAAAAGTCAGCTATTTTCTTGAATAAATAAAAAGACAACAATAACTAATCTATGAAATAGAAAGCGAGTATATATATATACAAATTGGATCTGTTTGCAACTAATGTCAACGGTCAAATTTATGGATTAGAGCTAAATATTTGTAGGTCAAACTAATCCAAGTAACAAAGTTCCCACCAAAAGAAGTTAAGGCCTTGTATTAAATGGTATTGATACGTATTTTGTATTTTTTATTATTTGCATCAGAGTATATACTCCAGATCAACATTAATCAAACAATTTACAGTTAACGTATAGCAAATATTTGAAGGATTTGGATAGATGTACCGATCACAAACATCATGTTGTATGTAAGCCTGTACCGATCACAAACATCATGTTGTATGTAAGCCTGTAACGATCACAAACATCATGTCGTCTAATTGCTGCAAAAAGTCAATGTGTTGCGTGATAGCATTGTATAATTAGTGCAGCCGCACAACATTGTAACCATCGAAAATTTACTCTTTTTTTGTGTGGTTGTTGTTGTTGTTATCTTTGCATCTAATCTAATCTATCAAAAAGAGAGTACATTTTGTAATTAACCCTAAGTTTTCCAAAAAAAATTATTTTCTCATGCCACTCGTATTAAACACAGTAGTTTTATAACTTAACAAATCATGCATAAAATTAATTGTGTGTGTAACGTAAAGATCATTTATTTATAAATAAAAAAATTCGCTCGACAAAAACCTAGCCGTCAGAGGCTTCCCCTTGTTCTCCTCCTCTCTCACCATGGATTCCGGTTAGTTGCCGGAGCCTGACCCTCCAGAACCTCCCGACCTACCCTCATCTCCTGTTAGACTTTCCTCTTCAGACAGATCTTCTACCCCTTCAAACTTTTCACCTTCTCAAAATCTTATTTCACCAAAAGAGCTTCAATCTCGGACATACCATTGTTTTTTTTTTCGATTTTCCATCTTCTCTCATCTCCTCTTAATGTCTTCTTCACCAGAATCATTCCTAAGGCTAGATCTAAACCTAATATTTTCTCAAACTTCACTGGACTTTGTCCCAGAGGTTCTTGGCTTTCTATTCTCTCCTTTTAAAGCAAAAGGAGCTCTTCTCGCGCAATCTCGGTGGATTCGTTGGTGCTTGGTTTTGGGTCTTCCAGTGACCTTATTACTACAGTACGCAGTCTCTTCTCCTGTGTTTTATCACTTTTAGTTCATATCTGTTGGATCTATGCATTTTTGTCCCACAGCCTGTCACTACATGTACGGGTTGCTCAACCTCATCACCACCTCATACCGTCCAATTTCATGCAAAACATTTAAAAGGCCTAATATAAATATAGTATGATGGACTTGGCTGCATTCTTCGTATGATCAACAACTATAAAAATCAGAACTTACGTAGTTAAAGGATGTACACATCCATCTAATGAGTTTTTTTTTAAATGGGGCTTAGCTACAGATTGATACCTACAACAAAGATTGGTCTTTTTTTTCTTTTTTAAATCCACTTATAAATCTCAAAAATCATCTCATAGATCAATAATTTTTCAGGCCAGTAACATGTTTAGAATATAACAGAGAGACTTTCAAAGTCAATAGATATAATATAGAATTAAAGATTCCATTTGAGCATTTACCTTGAGCTTCCAGTACCATTGACACAGACAAGGGGTTGAATGTCCTCACTGTCAACCATTTTCTACTTTTTGCAAACAAACAATAAACATACACACAGATTTGACATAAACAAGAATAAATTAAAAGCAATCAAATGATCTTTTTATCATATTATATGCTAACAAACCAGTGAGAATATATATATATATATATATATATATATATATATATATATAATATCTCCCTGTCAACAAGAAAATCAAATTTGTATAAATAATAATAAATATGTTTTATATATTTTCACGTTTTGATTGATTTTATTGTATAAACGTAATTAGAAAAATAGACATTTACAAATTAACATTTTCAAACAATAATACATTTGCTTAAAGAATTTTTTTTTGTGATTATTTATACAAAAACACTAATTTAGAAGATTTATAAATAAATATAATACATGAATGACCTAAATACAATAACAATGTTATGTAACCACATGTTATATAAACAAATATGTAACATGGAAAAATGTATTTTATATCTATATTATTAAATATTTATAAATTCTATGAAAAAATAAAACTCTAACATATATGGACATATAACAAATTTAAGAAATTTAAGAAAATGGACAAATTTACTGACTTCTATAGCTTTCTACTTCAAAAATAATCAACAAATAAAACATTAAAAATCTTATGGTATCAATATTAACTACGATAAATTAACAAATGGATCAATTATTTCAAAAATAATGATATATCACCTATATGTATTTTAAATAGCTTTAGATAGTTTCTATTCACCAAAAACTATTAAAGTACCATGTAATAAATTGAAATATTATATAAAAATAACATATTACGATAAATAATCATAGGTTTTTGTAAATATAGTTTTTTTACGAACAACATCAACCGGCAAGCACAAAACCAAATGGGATGATGGTAATTAAATATCTAAATTATTTATTTTCTAAACTATTTTGGATAGTCGAAGGATATTGGAACCGACCAAAAACAATGTTAACAAATCCAATGCTATGTTATATGTCCATATATGTTAGAGTTTCATTATAATAAATGAGTATAAGTAAAAATGTTTTGGAAATTTTCCTTGTAACTTTGGAGGTTGTTTCTAAAGAGAAAAAAGAAATCAACACTAATTTATTACAAATTTCGAGAACTATTAAGCGACTACTCTACATCCGGTAGATGAGACGAGGAAATGTATTACAGTATTCCTTTCAGAGCTCTAATCTCTCTTGAAAAAAAGTTACAGTTACGTGGAATTAGCGTCAGCCCGTCCTGCTGCTTTACTCGTGATTTTTGTTATTATTTTTTGTATGTTTTTATAGTTTGTGTTTTAGATTTGCATTTGCAAAAAAAATTGTATGATGCACTACAAAATAAATCATATTATATCAGATAAATAGTATCAGAAAAATAAATAATATATTAATCTTTGTTAAGCAAGTAAAAATCAATTAAAAAGTATATAGTATTTTTATATACGTATAAAAATATACAGTTTACTCTAAACTTTAAACAATTTTAATTTTTACTATTGTTTCTGTTGTTTTTATTAGTAATCAAAGGTTTAATAAAATAATGAAAAACTTTTATTTTTTCATTAATGTAATTATTTTACATTTTTAGTGTTTGTTATATTTTTATTATAAAAATAAGCAAAATAAAAATACTTGTCACTACAGTTGAAATTCAATACAAAAATTATGAATTATTTTTCATTCTCATATATTTGTTTTGAATGTGTTGGTACTTTTTATACATTTTCAAATCTATTGATTTAGATAATGTGAAAAATGAATCAATTTACAATTTGATTTCTAAAGTTAGTTAAATAACATAACAATCTAAAATTTATTATTTAAGTATACACACATTTTAAAACTTTTATCAAAATGAAAATGAAAAAAAATACAAAATATTTTAAGTTTCTTATACATGTTTAAAAATATTTAGTGGCATAGGACATAATTTCATTGTTAATTGAGTTTGTTTGTTTTTTAATTTAACAATTTTCATAGTCCTTGATAATATAATTTGTGGAGGCCAATATTGGCCAACTTATTAAAATTATAATAAATATGCTATGGTTAATTTCTCATATATCATATTTATGAAATGGTTGCTTGAAAATCGGAATTATTTTAATATATATATAAATATTATTGTTTTATATTATTTGTTTCTTTAATTATTCATCACGTAAAGTCTTCCAACCAATCTACCTTTGTCATTTTTTTTGCTCCCAATCACATAGCTATTCCAAAAAACATTTTCTTGAGAAGCAAAAACAAAACAAATATGTCTTAATAACATTTAACTTTTTATTAAAAGTTTACTTATACTTTATTAAAACTTAGCGAGCTTTAAGTATAGATTTTATTATAATTATGTTAAACTTGTTTAGTAATTTTTGATACATCATTTTTATGAAATGGTTAATTGAAACATAAATTATTTTAGTATATAGATTGTTGATAATATTATTATTTTCTTTAGTTAGTCACTACTTAACGTCTTCAATCCAACCCACCTTTATCAAAAAATTTGTTCCTATTCAGATAGCTATTTCGATTTTTTTCTCAGAACAAAAATAATAAGATATGTTTTAGTAACATTTCATTCTTTCTCTCAAAACTTAGCGCGCTTATGTAGATGTTTTAGCAAGCTTGTGTTATAACTTTTATTTTTTATATTTTCTTAAATTTTTTAATGTTGTAATCAAGATTAGTATGATAATCATACCCTTTTTATTGCTAAAGATAATCATACTATTCAAGAAAATGAAAGCCTTTTACAAAAAAAAACTTGTAAGACTAAAAAATGACAAACCAACAGGGCACTTTCAAAGAACAGAATCTCACTATAATATATGCTTATTTCGTTCCACAGCAAGTCATAGTTAGATCATAGTAGCAACTGTCTCCAAACAGGTGTCAGCTCTTACCTTGTCAGAATCCAAAACTTACTTTGAAGCTTTGATGACAATTTGATTATTGATATAGTGCTTAAGACAAACGGGCATATAGACATCGACCCCACCGATCAGCTCGGTTCTGGTGTCACAAGTCTTCCTCACAGTGAAGAAACCTTTGTGTCCGCAAACCTCACACCTTGGAGTTAGCTTTGTGACAGAATCATCTATTGGTACAATATCAAGAACATCACCAACTCCTCCAAAATTTTACCAAGAAAGGATCATTAAAGTTAGCTCAACGGAAAATGTTAAAGATTTGAAGTAAAAATGTCAAGTAACACCTTAAATAATCACCATCAACGACTGCAACAATAACAGTGTTGCCATCATCATCAGCGTCTTTGCAACAAAACTCATAAAGATCTCCAGTTCTCTGTTTCGTCAATACCAATCACATCAAGCTGCCAATCATTTTGAAAAAACACATCTTCAATCCAAATCCTTCACAATAAGACAACAATTACTACCAAAAGGACAAAAGACTTTACCTTGTCGTAAGCATCTTGTCTGAATCACTCAGGAAAAGACATAAGATCTGGAAGAACCCAGCAAGGGAATCCAATTCCTTCATGAGCAACGGCGTGGTGGTGATTGAGATTGGGATCCCTTAGAGGAATACGTAAGCTCCTTTACCAAAGAAGGTGATGCATCTTCCCGAAGAGAGACATACGGCGAACTTCCAGTTAGAGCTAAACGCGGCAACTTAACCTCAACGGTGGAAGAACAGGAACCTACTTCAGATCAGAGGAGCTAGCCATTTGAAGGAAATAAGCTTTCTTTGTTGTTCTTACGGTTGCTGAAACTGCAGCCGTTGAGATGAAGCGATTCAAGGCCTGTTGCTTCCTGGAATGGCCCAACACCGCCGTATCTAACTCCGGTCAGATACATAAACAGTAGTAATTCTAAACAATAACAATGGGAACTTATAATCTCAGAGAAATCGCAAAGGGAGATGAGAAAGAGAGAGAACCATCTGTAGAGAGGATGGTTTTGAGAGGAAGAAAGCATATCTTTTTTATACCAGTAGAAACACCGAAGATTAACGCACATTAAAGTGTAGATCGTGGCCAAAAGAATTAAAAACATGTTTAATGGGATGGATCTGGAAGTAGTTTCGTTTCGAGTGATCGAAAGAAGGCTAAAGGACGTGATCCAAACACCAAGGAACGGAATCCGTGACGCCACGGAATCAGATATGTCTCTCCGAATGGCAGAGATCGAAGAACGATAAGAACCCTAAGAACGTAACCGGGCCAACTTTAAATTTCAATAACAAAGCCCAAATGAAGATGAAGCCCATAAAATATCCAGACACTTGATTAAATGATACGCTGAGTTTCGACCTCATGGGACACGTATCGGCTCGACGGCATACGAATTGATGACTTGGATGGCAACGTGGACCAGCTGAGAGAGAAGGAAATTGTTCTTTATATATAAAGAAGTCTAGACTTTGGTTTTGGTCCACACAGTTGTTAGGGTGTGCCGTAACAAACAATCGACATTAGTTAGAAAATATTCTAGATTCGAAACAAATAGTTCAGTTGCAAGTTCACTCTGTAGCACTAAATGCGTTCCTTTAATAATTGGTTTCTTATTATTGTATATATCAATTTTTAATAATTTTTCAACATATATAAAAATTATTTAGGCCTCATAGAATATTTTAAAGGCACCAATCGAATCCGAGTTGTTGATAGAATTTTTTTAACACATTTAAACTCACAAGTGTTTTAATCTGTTTCGGTCATGTTCTGTTATAATAAGCTTTGAATCTTGGTTTTTAAAACTATTTAATATCCTAATTTTATCAGATAAAATTTGGTTTCAATTTATTTTTTTGTAATACTTTTAAACTACAACTAGATTTTGATCCGCGCGTCCGCGCGGATGTATTTTCAAAAAAATATGATGCTATTTGTTTTTTATGTCACTATTTAGGGTTGGGAAAAAAAAACTCAAATTCGAAGAACCGAACCGATCCCAATCCAAATAAGTAGTACCAAATCCGAACCGAAATTGATTAAATATCTGAATTATTCAAAATTTTGGTATTTGAAGAAGTGAAACCTAATCCGATCTGAACCGAAGTATTTTAGGTATCCAAAATAGATTTATATACTTATATATATTAATTATTTTTAGATTTAATATATATAAAAACATCCAGAATATATATGATACTTTTAAGTTTGTTTAAATACTTGAAAATATATACAAATAATCAAACGTAAATATCTAAAATAGTTAAAATATACTCAAAACTCCAAAAATACTTAAATAATTATTAATTCTCTATCCAAATATTTAAACCAAACCAATTTATATGTTAAGTTAGGCACTCTGACATATGTTATTCAAATTTATATGTAATATATTCTATTGTTTATATATTTTTAAAAAATTAAAGCATATAATAAATTTTAAATTTTTTAAAATAATTTAAATTAGTTATCCAAATCCGAACTGAATCCTCAAAGAATTAAACCGAACACGAATCCCAAACAGACCCGAAAACAAACCCGAACGCCCACCCCTAATCACTATTATATATCCTATATGTGTCATCATAAATTACAAAAAAAAATGTTTTATCATATAATTAATCGTATTTTATACGTACCATAAAGTAAGTAATCTTATAATTAATAATATTTTATATGTACAATCATATAAATAATAACATATATTATATTTTTAAATTTCAATGTGAAATATAAAAACCATAATTTAAGTTGGTGTTTGAAATTGGGCTTTGTATTGTATTTATATATATATTGAAAACATTTTTATAATGGTTATTGGAAAATATGTTATTAAAAATCAATTTTTGAATATATGTATATTTTTGAATAAATTTTTGATATATATAAATCAATTTTAAATTATTATTTTGATTTGAATATGTATATCAAGTAACATAAGCTCATTACTTTTTAATATAATGTAATGGACTTCCAATTTTTTTAATAGCATAAGCACATTACATTTTTTTTCCTAACTTGCTTATATCCATGTTTCCAAACAACATTATATTTATTTTTTGACTACTATCTATGTTTTTCAAACAAATACTAAATGTACTTCTACTTTAATAAGATAGATAAAACTAAATATATCTAACATCCAAAATATATTCAAAATTTTAAAACTAAAACATAAAAAATATATGAAAAATATATCAAAATTTGAAATTTTGTCCAAAACCCAAAACTAAAATATACCAAAAATAAACATATATTATCCAAAATATCTAACACATAAATATTTAGATCATTTGAGTATCAATATATTTCTTGATAAAAATCAAACCCAACATTATATCACGGATTTGACTATACAAAACCAAATAGAGTGATGTCAAAAAACCCAAATTGAGTGGAATAGACATAATCAAACCTTGTTCTGAACTAAGATTGGGAAATCGGGGTTCCAATCGGGCTTTAGTTCGAGTTCACTCGGGTTTCAATTTTTTTGGTTCATAAATTTCAGCCCATTCGCATATTATAAAAGTACAGGTCAGATTTGGTTCGGGTTAAATGGGTTCGCTTCAGATTTAGTTACATGTCCAAAATCGGGTTGACCTAAAAATAGTTTTTGGTTTCAGATATTAATCAGATTATCTGTTCCAAAAATATTAATTTGTACTTGATTAAACTCAACATATTTCCAATCTTTTCAATAAATTTGTGTACATGGTTTCTTCAAACCATATTGTTGTCTTTCACATGAACTTTGAGAGAGTCGTCTATCAACTATACGAAATTCGTCATTGAACTATATGTGACAACATGAAACATATCATGATTCATGACAAACCAAAGCTTTGTACGAATGAAAATCATACATAATGAAACATAAACAATTTAAAAATAACAATAACTAAACCACTATCTAAACTTAGAAAACAACAACATTGTTTACATTTTAAAGCAAATTTATTCATAACTGAACTTCAAATGCAATTGTTAAAACACAAAAATATTAACAATAGTCAAATATCAAAAATATATATTAGACTAAGTATTTGAGTTAATTATTCATGTAATAGATAACTGGTTTAGAAACACTCAATAATATTGTAATGTAATTTAAATACATATTAGGGACTGAGATCAAGTTTGATGCAAGTTCTTCTTGAAATTTTGAACTTTTACGTCTTTTTTGGATATCCATTTTAGTTCAGATTCGATTAAAGTGAAATCCATAACCCGAAGTATCATAGAACAAGATTCATTCAGTATGTATATCAGGTTTAGGTCACTTCGGATTCATTTTTATTTTGTTGAGTTTGGTTTATTTGCGAAGCTTTATTCTGAACGGAGAAAATATCCAAACCTGTCTTTTCTCTTTTATTTATATTTTACATAATACAAAAATGTCCATTTAGAAAATCTTTAACATTGACTTTTTTTTTTGAGCAACGGTGAATTTCTTAAATACGGTTTCTCATGTTGTGAAACTAGAGAATAGAATCTATGTTTCTGTATTATTCATAAACATAAGGAGTTCTTTACATATATGGAATTACACCGTCATAGAATAATGGAAAGACTAACGAAAGGAATTACAAGTATGGAAAAAGTACAAATCATAATCTAATAAGGAAAAGACAAGATGCCGATTCTCTCTCTCTCTCCTCACGGTCGACTCTCTCTCTCTAGCATTGGGCCGGTTATGAACAGGACCGGTTATGGACCGGGCCGGTTATGGACATCCACAATATGATTTATAACACTCCCCCTTGGATGTCATAACCATACAGAGTTTGTAATACGCTTTAGATGTTGCCTCATTAAAACCTTACCAGGAAAACCCAATGGGACAAAACCATGGTGAAGGAAAAAGAGTATAACACGTATTACTCCCCCTGTTCTGAACATCACTGAAGATCTTTCAGTCTACGCATCCCTATCTGATGCGTGAGCTTCCTGAACGTCGAGGTAGGAAGTGACTTGGTAAATAGATCAGCTGAGTTGTCACTAGAACACACTTGGACCTCGCCGGTTTTCTGAAGTTCATGCGTGAAGAAGAACTTAGGCAAGATGTGCTTCGTCCTGTCTACTTTGATGTAGCCGTCCTTAAGTTGAGCAATGCATGCTGCATTGTCCTCATACATCACGGTTGTTGCGTCCTTGCCTTCGGACATCCCACAATCAACTCGTACATGTTGGGTCATGGACCTCAACCAAACACACTCGCGGCTGGCCCCATGTATAGCCAATATCTCCGAATGGTTTGAAGATATGGCCGCGATCGTCTTCTTCATGGAACGCCATGATATGGCCGTTCCACCATGTGTGAAAACATAGCATGTCTGTGATCGAGCATTGTGTGGATCCGAAAGATAACCTGCATCAGCAAAGCCAACTAAACCTTCTTTGTTTTGGTTGGTATAAAATAGACCCAAGTCTTTCGTTACTTGTAGGTAACGAAGAACATGTTTAATCCCGTTCCAGTGCCTTTGGGTCGGACAAGAGCTAAACCTAGATAGTAGGTTCACGGCAAAACATATATCTGGTCGTGTGTGACTAGCCAGATACATCAAAGCTCCTATGGCACTGAGATATGGCACTTCGGGACCTAGGACATCTTCATCGTCCATCATAGGACAGAACGAATCAGTGTCCAAGCCTAGAGACCTCACAACCATGG
>NC_027756.1:17454456-17466351 GCF_000695525.1 Brassica oleracea var. oleracea | reverse complement strand
CAAGATCTTTCATCTCGAATTCTTTCTTAAGATATTCAACTGTTTAGGAGATCTCTCCAGAGGTTCCTAGGATATTCAAATCATCAACATACACTCCTATAATCACAAAGCCATGGCCGGATTTCTTTATAAAGATACAACAGCTGATCGGATCATTCTTGTATCATTCTCTCTCTAGGTACTCACTTAACCTATTGTACCACATTCGGCCTGATTGTTTCAATCCATAAAGTGACTTATTCAACTTTATACAGTGTTGTTCTCGAGTACTCGATTTGTTTTCAACTCTATATCCTCTGGTACTTTCATATAAATCTCATTATCCAGTGGCCCATATAAGTATGCAGTTACAACATCCATTAACCGCAAGTCTAATTTCTCTCTTATAGCCAGACTTATCAGGAATCTAAAAGTAGTAGCATCCACCACAGGGGAGTATGTCTCCTCATAATCGATTCCTGGTTTCTGTGAGAATCCTTGTGCAACAAGCCATGTTTTATATCTAACGACCTCGCCGTGTTCATTTCTTTTTTCTCACAAAGACCCATTTATAGCCGACTGATTTAACATCATATGGTGTCCGGACTATTGGTCCAAAGACATCTCTCTTCTTTAAAGAGTTTAACTCCACGTTTATAGCTTCTTTCCATTTGATCCAATCTGATCGTTGAGTGCACTCATAAATAGACATGGGTTCATGATCCTCATTCAAATCCATAAGTTCAAGTGCTACCTTGTATGCAAATATATCATCAATGTCGACATTCTTTTTGTTCCATTGTATCCCAGACAAGACATAATTTATTGAGATCTCATTATTATCAGGACCTTCAGTACCTTGAATCTTGGCATCCCAAGAATCAGGATTAGATACATCAGGGCCGGCCGCATCTAAGCATTCATGATCGGCCGCGATCGCTATTAGGGTTTTGGGATCGGCTGATAACGTATTGTGAAACTAGAGAATAGAATCTTTGTTTCTGTATTATTCATAAACATAAGGAGTCATCTATATATAGGGAATTACACCGTCATAGAATAATAGAAAGACTAAAGAAAGGAAATACAAATATGGAAAGAGTACAAATCATAATCGAATAAAAAAAGGCAAGATACCGATTCTCTCTCTCTCTCTCCTCACAGTCGACTCTCTCTCTCTAGCATTGGGCCGGTTATGAATCGGGCCGGTTATGGACCGGGCCGGTTATGGACCGGACCGGTTATGGACATCCACAATATGATTTATAACATCTCACCATTAGTTTACTACTCCCTCTGTTCCCGAAAGTAAGATTTTCTAGAGTATGCACGCTTATTAAGAATTTAATAAATGTTTATAATTTAATTTATTTTTTACTTTATTATACACTTTCTAATAATTTTCCAGCAATGAAATTTAATCAATTCAAATATTCTCAACTAATGTTCCTCAAAAATATAAAAAAAGTATCTTAACAATATAGAAAATCTATCTTTGTGAAACAAGAAAAAAATCTAAAACATTTTACTTTCGAGAACGGACGTAGTAATATTTTTGGGTATGTGTGAGCGCGAAACTATCCTGTTTTGGCTGCTACAAAACAATCTCCCTAATTTAACGTCAACTTTGGTTTAATCATGTAATTTAAAGAGTGAGGGATTTTTTTTCATCGAAAAGAGTGAAAATTGGGTTGACGTAACTCTAAATAATAGTATCTCGAATAAGGGGAACAAAATAAGCTGGGTTTTGCAACACCGAAGGGACTTTGGTACGCAAAACAATACGAAACATACAAAAGATGATAAAAAGCTAGAATATGTCTATTCCTCTTCAACGATCTTGCTCTTCTCGCTAACATAGATACCATCAAGGAACTTCCTGATATCCTTCTTCTTCACGTGACATTTCTGCAAATTACATACAAACCCATTGCCGTTTAAGAAAAAGAAGAGTATATGGGATCACTTTTTTAGCGGGGAGAGCATCTCAGCATTTGATTCAAAATCATCAATTGATTACTCAAATATTGTTTCACTATGCAAAATGTAATCCGAAAAATCTAAACATCCCCTGTATTAAGCTCAAGGTTCCGCCTAAAATTGGAAGGAGACAAACAAACAGTATGCAAACTAGTTAGGTACTTTTGTAGTCAATGGCCGTGATTGGTGGTAAGCTGCGAATGGCATTTAAATTATGCCACAGCTTAAATATATCACTGTTACCATTGTAAAAGTCTACACAAAATGTAGATACCAAATTCAACTAATAAAGCTAATAAACACAACAGTAACAACGCACAACAAAATGCAAACTCTACAAAGTTAGCTCTTGATATTGTACAAGCCTACTGAGATGAGAAGTTCACTCAAGGTTCAGCTCACTGAACATATGGTCGATCAGAGCACAAAGATGAATCAAGAAAACTCTTAATAGACAAAATGTTATACATTTACCTTGAAATACCATTAGCAACCACTTTTTAAAAATACATACAATCAAAAATACTGGGTTTAGGGTTTATTGAGTATCGTTTAGAGTTTAATATGTTGGATTGAGTATTATGATACATTTATAAATGATTTAATAAGATTAGTTTCGTTTTTTTCAATCATATGAAAAAGGTTAAAGGTAAATTTGAAAAGTGATATCAAATTTGTACAATTAGCATTCCCCTACATTTATCTACAAACCAAAGAAAAAGCTGAAAACAAGAAAATATTGCACTAAATTTTGAGAGTATACCTGGTTGATAAGAGCGCATGACCTTGAGACAAGCTCGATGTCGTTACCATCAAGAACAATCTCATCCTTAACTTTCTCAGACCGAACAATGGTTACACCATCCAGCATCTCCACCTTTCTCACCTTCTTCTCGCCAAGGAAGTTACGGATCTCGATGGACTTGCTATCACCCCCGATGGAAGCGTTAATGGGAAAATGAGCATACACGAACCTCATCTTGTACCGGAAACCTCTTGTAACACCGTTTATGAGGTTATCGACGTGGCTAAGAGCGGTTCTGATGGAGGCGCTTGATTTGCGCGAACCGAACCACGAATCGATCTTGAGCTTCCTTTTGCCAGTCTCGGCGTCCTTGATGAGCTGGAAATCGAGGTTGAGATGCTTGAAATTGCGAACAAGCTTGCCTCTTGGTCCTTCTACCTCGATCACCTTAGCGTTAACCTTGATGCTAACGGCGTCTGGAATGTCCATCGTCTCAGAAGAAAGGATTGTCTTCATCGTCTCCTCGCTTTTCTTCCTCTCTCCGTTTTTCTTCTCAGCAGCGACGGCGAAGTTAGAGTGTTCACGAAGCAGAAACCTAGTAGGTTTTCTCTATTTACTTACCAGTGAGTATCTATAATGGACCGGGCAGGCACAGTTCAACACAGTTTATTAGGCTGGCCCAGTCCTAATTATATCGACTCTTTTTATTTTTCATATTTTTTAATGACCAGTTAATATTTGTATATTTACCTGCTTTTATATATGTATATTTTTTTTTACTTCTATTTAAAATGTAAATTACGCTAAGGCGTTATTTTCTTACTTTAAAAAAAAAATTATGATTATTCATATTTTTTAGTTATTTGTATATAGTGATTGTTTCTTATTTATTGGATGTTCTTCTTTTTTTTGTTCAGTATGTCTTGTATGTCTAAACATTCAAAAGTGATATATTATATAATTCATTTTTCATTTAATAATGTTTTCAAAATATCATTTTATATTGTATTTATTTATAAAACACCCTTAATATATTATATTTTTGTAGATTAATACATATTTTTAGAAATATATATGTATTTAATAGCAAAATCATATGTTACATTTTTCATTTTTATGGATCACAATTTACTCTAATAATTTTAACACTTTCAACCCTTAAAAATTATATTATTATTATATAATTAATTTTGCACATAAAAATTTAGTTTCATATATTAAAGTTCATTAATATATATATATATATATTAAATTATTAACATTAAATTATTTTTATAAAAAAAAATATATACATCATGTAATGTTTGATTTTTTTATTATTTTTAGAATTTAACGATATATCTTATAAGAGAATATATCAAGATTTGAAAACGATCTTGCAGTATATATTAGATTTCGTTATCAAATTTCCAATATTTCTATACACTAAAATTGTTAATACTGTAAATTTTTATATATATTTTTAGGAAATATATGTATTAAAAAGGGAAATATATGAATTTGTGTTCAAAAATATTTAATTGTTGAATGGTCAGCTTTTTTATAATTGATTGGTTCATGTGTTGTATACATGGTGGTAACAATTTTGTAATGGAAGCCGATGACAAAGTCTTAAACCAGTAAGGCGAAACAGTGATCTTTGAATGAAGAAGAAAGAGTTTATGCAAAACTTATCAAACTAAGAAAGATAGCAATTTGACCGGCTTTTATAAGATCAAATATATGCGGTCTACGTAGACAAAAATCCATCAAAAATACAAATTGGAAAAGTCATCAGAAATCCATCAGAAAATTCTTGACAAAACTAGTTTTGTCGGAATCTATCGTGGATTCCCGACGGATTCTAAAAAAATATGTATGTTGAAGATTTCTTGAGGAGAAAAACTATTCTTTCATAACCATTTCAATTTCCGACGGATTCCTGCCAAAATATTGAATTCGTCTAGAATCAAAAATTTCTAACGGATATTGTAACCGTAAAAGAACAATATGAAACGTTTAATATTCTTGATGGATTCCCAACAAAATTAGCTTTGTTTGAAATCCTTTCGAAATTTTCTTTGTTTTCTCTATAAATATCATCTCTCCCTCGTTCATTCACAGGTCAGTACAAAGAAAAAAATCATGTTTTCTCCTAATTGTTTTTTTTTTGATAGATCCAAATGCAAATTTACTCACCAAAGAATAAACACAAGGTATTCAAGAATTTATAGCGTTAGTTTAACGACAACAAAAAGCAACAAACAGTAAGTTGATATGCCCATGCTCTAGTTGGAAGAATAATATGAATGTTAAGAAGAGGGAAGTTTGGAACCATTTATATTTGAAAAAGTTTATGCCCGGTTACAAGATTTGGTATCTTCATGGAGAATGATCATATTATGGTAGTACTAGTGCACCTCATACTGCAGATTGATTAGATGAACCTAGCACATATGTAAATTTTGGTGTAGGTACTTTCAAATGGTAAATCTTGCATATTGAGACAATTTACCTTCATTGCAGAGGATGAAGATAGACGAGAAGAACTCAATTTAATTTTTGAAATGTTAGATGCAGCTAAGAAACCATTGTACAAATGATGTAGAGATGATCATTCACCTTTATTATATGCAAGTAGAGTGATGGTGATAAAACGGAATATAATTTGGCTGAAAAAATGTGCGGACATGATTGCTGATTTTCACATAAGAATAATCTTGCACATGTTTCATATTATGAGGTTCAGAAATTGATTGACGGTCTTGGTTTGATGTATTTTTTGATCGATGTATGCATCGATAATTGCATGATTTACTAGAGAGTAGATGAGAACCGGAAGAAATGTATGTTTTATCGGAAACCTCGCAACCAAAAAACAAGCGGAAGAGTTCCATTCCATATAAACGAATGTGGTATTTGTTGTTGACCAGAAAACTTGAGTTCAAAGATGTGGAGATTGAATTTTTGAAGACTGATAATATTGATATACGGGCTGAGCTACATCAAAAGTGGAGTGAGATGCAGAAAGGTTGAACTCTCACCCAAACGTTGTTGGATAAGATGAAGCAACATTTCTAGGATAGTTTTTAATTTTCTTTTAGTTTCTTAAATTTAAAAACTTTTATGTATTATTAATAAAATTTCAATTAATTTTTATATATTTTAAATATTATTAGGCTTTAATAATACGAAAATACATAATTTAAATATTTTTTATAATAAATAATTATTTAAATTTTCCTGACGGCCGGTAGTTAAGAATTCCCAACCGAATATGGTGGTTTGGAATTCAAGACAAGCGTGGTGATCAGAAATTTCCAAATGAAGGTAGTGGTCGAGAATTCCCGACGGAAAACGGTGGTATGGATTTTCTGACTGACAATGTGCCATCGGAAATTCCTGACCACCGCCTTCCATTGTGAATTCTCGATTGTTGATTGTGGTCAGAAATTCCTGACGTACAATGGTGGTTGATAATTCCTCACGAATTCCTAACAGATTTTTTTCATGTGTTTTTATGGGTAGTTTATCGGGCAAACGTTTGTAATGAATTCGTCAGGACGTCCTAATGAATTTGTGACAATTAATTTTCCCGACACCTTAGTCTCGACAGATAACTTTGTCGAGAAATTGACGGAATAGTCGTTTCCAAAAAAAATTGATTGCTTTTTATTGGTAATCGGCTATTACATATATATATATATATATATATATATTAGTCATTCTTTCATATTTAGATAATATGTATTTTCTATTTATAAAACAAATATGATAAAACATTTTCAAATAATTGTATGATAGTCGATTAGTAAAATTTTGAAAATATATGTATATATATACATATCGTAACAAAAACAAAATAAACATAATTTAAAATAAATAAGAAAATCTAATTATTAATCAAGCGGTCTTGGCCTAGTGGTAAAGGGGTTCTAGTTGGAGTTTTCGCTCTGAGTTCGATTCCCCTTGGCCATCCATAGACGTTTTAAGTGGCAAGAAAACCCGAATTTCTTTGGGATTCTTGGTGATTAGTCCTTGGGCCTAGAAAGCCTTTGGGATCACATAAGGTTATCAAAAAAAAAATGTAATTATTTAAAAATAATATTGACGCTGAATTTATAACAAAATAATAAAAATAAAAAGTTCAGAAATAAATAATACTCCCTCTGAATAAGTGTCACTATGACATTTTTCACACAGATTAAGAAAGTTGCTGAAATATACGTAAGTTGTTATTAATTACATCTTTCTGACCAATATTATTTGAGATAAATAAAATTATTTATAAAATCAATGCAGTTTGCAATTAATTTCCAGCTGAAAGTAAGTATAATTTGCATTGAAATTATAAAGTGACATTTTTTGTGTAACATGAAAAAATGTTAAAATGACACTTATTATGAATCAGAGGGACTAGCTGTTATGTTTGGTTTTTTATTTCTGCATTGATGTTTTTTTATTTAATTTTTACTTTCTTCTCTGGACGATTGATTATTCTCAGTTATTTAATTCTGTTACAGATTATAAAATATTTTAACCATAAATGTGCATGTTCTAATCTTGTTTTTACTGTATTAAAGACCAAGTCCACTTTATACGAATTTTTATTGTTTATTAAAAATCCATTGAATAAGACCATGTCCATCGGTAAGAATTTTTGATGGGTTCTAATTACTATTTTAATTGTAAATTTTGAAATTTATAAAGTTCAGAACCTATAAAAGCATGTTTATTGTAGGTCTCTTAGGTAAATAAGAGATATAAGAGACGTCTCTTAGCTTTTTTAGTTAAAAACTAAGAGACCATATCTTATATTACGATAAGAGACATAACCTAAGAGGCCTTCAATAAACATGCTCTAAGAAGGTCCAATGGTAAGTTCTTAAAAATAGAAGGTTAATATGTCCATTTGAAAGTTTCGGGGTCAAACCGAAAGTCACAAATCTCAGGGACCTGTTGCACAAATATGCAAAAGATGGATCTTGTTCTCACGAAGAAGCGAAGCTCTGGATCCATGGTCTCATGCTCGCTCGCTCTGATGCGCTCGGTTCAAAGTTCCCACCTTCCATCCGGAACCTGACATCCATATTCTCCAGCTCGCTCGCGCTCAGTTCAAAGCTCCCACCTTTCATCTCGAACCTGATGAAGCGACTGCTTGGAGAAGACGAGCCGCTCGATCCCGCACCTTCGACACCCAGCCTGAAGTCCATGAACCGTGAAGCCCAAAGTGAACGACGAGCTTGATCCAGACTGCTCGATGTGGTGGTCTCGATCCAAAAAAAAAACATCACGAAGAAAAAGAGAGAGAAAGCAAATTTTTTAGCGAATGACAAAGAACCACATATGGGGTGCTTAGCAATCCTTAAAGTGTTATATTAATCATCGGTTCTCTTCTTTCATTTCATTTTTGATTTATTTTTTTTGCTTTTTTTTCTTAGAACCCTTTATTAGAGTCTCCGTTGGAGGCGACCTAAGTTATCTGAACACTTATAACGTCTCTCCGTACTAATGTCAACCTTTTTTTTTTGTAAATAATGTCAACTTTCTTTTTCTTGTGTTTCCATAAATTCTAGTTTTTTACATTCATATACTCCCTCTGTTTTGTTTTACATAACGCTTTAGAACCTTTTTTGTTTTGAAATAGTTGACGTTTTACAAAACTCAATGCAAAATCTGATGATAATGACTTTATTTACCCTGCATTCTTATTATTTATTTTGGTCAACAAACACAAGTTTCAAGTGGAACAACATGTATTCTATGTGTTTTATGAGAGATGAAAAATTCCAGCCAATTAAGAATTTAATAAGTGGAGAAACAAATTAATTATATACTAGATCTTGACCCGCACGACCGTGCATGTTTACTTTTTATACTATAATTTTTTATTTTAATATACTAAATTTATTTTTAACAATATTATTTTATATAAATTTATTTTATTTTTAAATTAATATGTGGAAAGATATTATAATCAAGTTATGTAAAATTTAATAAAATTTCTATTGATAATCCAAATTAAAAGAATCACACTTGAAAATAATAATAATCTTAGGACTCTCGTATACATTGAGGTTAATAGAGAATCAATCTTCTAGAATATGAATGATATTGTTATTTTATATTATTTTGTCACAGATTAACTAATATATTCCATATGTTTTGTAGACATGTGTTTTCAAATAATAGAAATGCAAGGGTTATTCTTAAAAGTACACATTAATTGTTTCTTTCCAATCTTATAGGAAAGTAGTTATTATAATCCATAATATAAGGTGATTTAGTGATGATGGCAAAATGTTATTAAAAAAAAATTAAAGATGAATCTTTAAGAATTGTCCATTTTTAAAAATATCACACATGAAAAGAAGTTGTGACTTCTATTTTAATAGAATAGATCTTCGCCAGTCTCTAATATTACCTCATTTACTATTTTTGTTCTTTGAAACTACCACGAAATGATTAAGATAAATAAAATTGAATCAGTTCCATTTGACTAAATATTATTTATAATAATGATGATAATAATGATCAAGAATATGAAAGGATAAAAATGGGGCATTAAAACAACCAAATGATATTGTATCGACTGCTTTAATTGTGTGAAAGGTTTTTGGGAAAATTGCCAAAAGAGAACAAGAAAACAGCATAGTTGTCCCTATGGTATAAATCTTTTTTTGTCCATTTTTTCTCCGTTTTACCCTTTCCATATGTTAAAATTAATGAAATAAATAGTTATATGAATCAGAAAAATTATTAAAAATATAAACAATTAATAAAACACCCATTTACACAAACACATATTTTTTTTTGGGTTAAAAAACATAATAAATAATATTTTTAAATTACGTTCTACTAAAAGTAGAATTCTGTTTCTACACAAAACGGGTAAGTAGAAAATGAATTCTAGAATGAACACATCCATCTACTTGTTTTAGAACGTACAAACTACTTTTTACTATAATTCTAAATATGGGGAATACGTATTCTACTATTTGTAATGATCGCTACTTTTATTCAGAAAACTGTTTCTACTTTTATTGAGTATTCTAAGTTATCAGGAATGCAAAATCTAAAACATATACGAACGTCCACATAGTGTAGAAATTACATTCTGGAATTTTGTTATGTTCTACACAGTGTAGAAGGTGCCTTCTACGGATAAAAAAACTGAATTTTCGAAAATTAAGGAAGTTGCAGTTTTTAAAATATTCTCAAAATATTCTAACTTCCTAAAACGTGTTTTCATTGATTTGGTTCGTGAAAAATTAAAAAAAAAATCGATTTTGAATGTTCTTCTTCACCAATCTATGATTTTCCAATAATTTCTCTATAGTTTGTCTTGTGATTTTTACAAACTCTTGTTCTATGATGCATATCTATACAACATGTGGTGTTTGGGAGTTTGGAGCAACCACGGGATGGGTTTTTACGGCTGATGAGAGAGGGGCTAGGCTACTGTTATTGGAATCAACTTCTACCTTAGAGGATTTTAAAAGAATGGTTTTGGAAGATTTTGATATGGAAGAAGATAGCTTACCCGATTTGGAGTTGAGTTATCTACCTAATGAGTTGATCAATACATCAACTTGTCCGCCTGTGATCATTGCAAATGATCGACAGCTTCAGAATTTTGTTTGTTTTGTTCAAAAGTGTGTTTCTACTCGATTGTGTGTAACATCTAAAGCCAAAGTTGAGAATCTGAATGAACCAGACTTTGATCTTAACAAGTCGCCAGCTGATTCAACTACTGCTCAAGAGGAGGGAAACTCGGTTGATAGGGGGAATGAACCAGCTCCTGTGTTTGTTGAGAGGCAGTGCGAGGAAAAGAAAGAAAAGATTAGAAGAGTCGAAGTTGATGAGGATGCCTATCATGCCGATACCATGATCTCGGCCAAAGAGGACGTACATAAGATGTCAAAGTTTTCTGTGCTCAATGTTGTTAAGAAGGGACAATTGTTTGAGAACAAAACTTTGTTGAAGGCGACTTTCGAGATATGTGCAATGAAGCATAACTTTCACTATGAGGTTATCAAAACGGATAGACAACTTTGGTACGTTAGATGTGAGGATAATGCATGCAATTGGTGTGTTCGAGCAGAGTGTTTGCAGGATTCTGAATATTTCATTATCAAAAAGTATGTCGGTGAACATACATGTGCACCTTCAAACAAAACCAAACCGGGTAGGACTGCTTCGGCCAAAACTATAGGCAGTCTGATTATGCATAGGTATGAAGGGGTTAAGGAAGGGCCGAAATGCAATGATATAATACAGATTATGCTTATGGATCATGGCTGTGAGATCACGAAATCTTTAGCATGGGATGCTCGTGAATATGCGGTTAATGCTGTTAGAGGTATACCAGAGAGAAGTTATGGAAAAATACCGAAATACTTGCACATGCTCAGAGAGGCTAATCCGGGAACACATTCATCGTATGAGATTGACAGCAAAGGGAGATTTCGGTACCTGTTTATTGCATTTGGGCAATCGCTACGAGGATTTAACAGAGTCATAAGGAGGGTTATTGTGGTTGATGGCACTTTTCTGAAGAACAAATACAAAGGAGTTCTATTGGTTGCAACTGCTGTAGACGGAAATTCTAATTTGTATCCTCTTGCATTCGGAGTAGTCGACTCAGAGAATGAAAATTCTTGGGAATGGTTTATGAGACAACTAAATAGTGTCATTGCTGATGATCATCATTTGGCTTTCATTTCGGATAGACATGCGGCCATTGCTAAGGCGCTTGAGACTGTGTATCCAACAGCTAAACATGGTATTTGCATTCATCATTTGTTGAATAATGTGGTAACATATTACCATGGGAAAGGACTTGTTGGGTTGGTTGCAAAGGCGTCCAAGGTTTATAGAGTTGCTGAGTTTGAAAAGATATTTGCTAATGTGTGTAATATCAGTCCGACAATTGGAAAATACCTAAGGGATGCTGAAGTCCAAAAGTGGGCAAGATGTCAATTCTCTGGATATAGATATGACATAAGGACAACAAACCCTGCCGAATCCATCAACTCTGCTTTGCGTTCGCCGAGAGAGTATCCAATCATTCCCTTGTTGGACAGTATCAGAGAAATGCTGACTCGGTGGTTTTATAACCGTAAGAAAAAGATTTCAAAGCATAATCATCCTCTTACCATAGATGTGGAGAAAAAGATTGAAAGGAGAACCGAGAAAGGCAAAAGATTTGC
>NC_027756.1:17429447-17453458 GCF_000695525.1 Brassica oleracea var. oleracea | reverse complement strand
AAGTTATCCTGCAAACAGTTAAAACATGAAAATCCAAACAAAATATATACAACAACCATATAAAAGAAAAAAACAGAGAGAATGTTACCTTCTTAGTTAAGGAGTCCTCGAGCTCAATGATGTCTTCATAAGAAACTTTTGCAACTTCTTTCCAATTGCCACACCTTGGACCTTTGAAGCTGTCTGAGACTCTTCTACCTAATGTTTCTCCAAAATCAGGAATTGCCTCCATAATCCAAATGTGGAGAGCATAGGAGAAACCCTCGAAAATGTAGCTCTCCTTCTTACCCAACTTCTTCATTGCCTTCTCAATCGAACTCAACAGGAAATCATACGAGTGAAGACCCCAATGGAACTTCCGAACCTTGTCAAAATCCATCACCAACTTGATGTACATATGAGGGATGGACACCTTCTCATCTCTCCCCATCACCACACCCACTATTACACACAAGTAGATCAACCTCATCCTATCAAGCCGCGTCCAAGTGTGAACTTCTTGTAGATGAACCTTTCTGATCGACTGCAAGGTGATCTTACCACCTGTGTGCAGTAGGTTACTCCAAAAACCCCCGTCGTTTTTCCATTTCACTACGTCACTGTTAGTTTCCCGTGTAATCTTGAGGCCTGTCACAGCATGGTACTCCTGAAGCGAAAACCGGAGAGGCGTCCTCGCAAAAACAAACCACTTCTCATGCAGCTTTGAGGTAATCAGCTGTCTACATATGAAGCTATCCACTAGTTTCCCAGAGAACTTGAGATCATTTTCGGCAATAGCCATGATATGTGTGAAAACATGATCTCTCTTCACATCATCGTACTCTGCACACATAGCTTTCTTCAGATCTCTGATAAGTTCCATGCGGCAACTGTTGTTGATCTTCTTAACCCGAGGTTCTGAACCCTCTGCATATAATCGTTTAGGTAGCTCCAGCTCCATATCTACAAAAGATAATAAAACACATGGTTGTTAACAGCAATATCATAAACATGCAAACGTCCGAAACAAGCGTAAGAGTGAAACTGAGCCAGAGTGAAACTGAGCCAAACACAAGATAATAATCAAAAGCAAAACACCATTGTCTAATCAAATTTAAATTTAGAAACACAGTAGATCGATTAATCAAATAAGACAAGTCAATCTCCATCTCGCAATCAAATCAGCAAATTAAGACAATTAACAGTCAAATACACACAAACTTTGTTCAGCGAAATCAGTATCGTAACACTCATAAAGACAAACACAAACACTAACATTGTTCACCAAAATCGGTTCACATAATCAAAAAGTCAATTCAGACAAGCAAACAAATATTGATCCAAGTCAAAGTAACAAACTTAATAATGAAACAAAGACTAAGACAAATCAAAGAAACAAACCGTTCACAAATTGAGACCAGATAGCCGGATGAGAGAGGCGGAGAAGGGGAGAGAAGCCGAAAGGTGGAGAGAAATGGAGAGAAGCGACGAGAAGCAGAGAGGCGGAGAGTAGCGGAGAGGTGAAGAGAATCAGAGAGAAGCGCCGAGAAGCGGAGAGGCAGAGAGGCGGATAAGCTCGATTTTGCCTTTGATTTCACTGGTTCGTCCACAAGATCGCCATCTTCAAAGTCTCAATTTTTTGGCCATCAGAGAGAGGCGGTGAAACAAAAACGAAATTAGTTCAGAGGTGGAGGCAAACAGAGAGAAGCAGCGAGCAGCAGAGAGGCGGAGAAGCTTGATTTCGCCGTTGAATTCACCGGTTATTACACAGGATCGCCATTTTCAAAGTCTCGATTGTTTTTCTTGAGAGAGAGGCGGAGAAACCAACAAGAAATTAGGGTTACGTGTTTTGTTCCCTTTTTGTTTTAACTTTTTTAATATATCTTTGTAACACGTTTTTAAAAAAAAAAAAATTACTTAGCACATGAAACAAACACAATTAAATTATGTTTAATTAGATTAATTCAAGGTTAGTTTTGGAATTTTGGAAAATTTTATACTAAAGGGACAATTTAATGATGGATTTATACCATAGGGACAACTATGTTGTTTTCTTGTTCTCTTTTGGCAATTTTCCCAAGGTTTTATATGACAAGTGAAAAGATTATAAAATCTAATACTATAAAATAGGCTTTTCTCTCTTCATAGGGCATTTCATGCAACATGACGTCCTCTTTTTTATAATCTCAAAGTTGCATCCTCCCCGAGAGTTGTTTTTGGACCGATTGTTTCTAATTGATTAATGTAATGGGTCCTTCTACTCTTTTCAAAGCTGGCCCATATGTTTTTACAGTTAAGTTTCATCTTCGTTGTTGGAGCTTCATAGTTGAATTGTCGTGTCTCTCCAGATTTCACCACCTCCGATCAACACATGTGTAACGGCTTCAGTTATCGCCAATTTGATGCATAAATCTTAGCATTTACGTGGTTTTCACCAGTTCTCCTTCTCTCTCCTATAAATCCAAGGTAACAGATAGAAGCTCCGACTATAAATGTTTGCTTCCTAACACTTGACGGGGAGAATTGAGCAGTCTTTCTGAATGCCCTTATTATCAGTTTTACATAGACGAAGCAGAGATTTAGGGCTTACTTTAGTTTGTATTGGCTAATAATTTGACTAAGATGATTCTTAGCAGTGGGCTTTACATTGAGGATTATCTCTGCATCTTTAATTTGAATGTTATTTTCACAGAGTTTTTTTTGTAATTTTTTGTAGCGGTTCTTGCTTTTGCTGATTCGATGTCACTAAAATGATTCAGAGTGATGGTCTATGGTTTGAAGATTGTCTCTGCAACTTAAGATTGTTATTATGTCTGTTTGTGCTGATTTTGTATCTTTGTTCTGAACAAGTTATAGTATTTGGCTGGACAACGCTCGGCTGTCCTTGAGAACTGTCAGGAGACGAGGTTTTCAGAGAATCAGGCGAGTCAATCTTCCACCTAGATTGTGAAAATGAGAACACTTGTTTATCAAGAAAATGAAGATCAAAAGTAATCCAGGGCTTAACTCAAGTTAGTATGGTGAGTTGAAGATGGGTTAAGTGATGTTTTGCGTTTTACCACAGGCCAATTAACCTAATATGCACGCTATCACAATCGAATGGTATATCGATGCATCACTTTAGGATCGAATCCACATAAAACTAGTGATCTATAACACTAAGAATACACAAATCTCCTTAATCTAAGCAAATAGGAAGGTGAAGTGAATTCTAAGCTAATGAAATATAAAGACAACTAATAACTACTACTAGAAATAAACTAAGAAAGACAAGCTCTTGGGTAAGGTAATCGATCAGAGATGATTGACTTTAGATTTAGATACCAGACATCATCAACTAACATATGCTCTAAAGGTCTAGATCTCATTCAGATAGATAAATCCACTCCCGTGACAGAAATCCCTATGCTTATCATGAATTAAACAACAACTTCCGTTGGCCTAACGCAATCAAGCATGCATGAATCACAAGTTTACTAACTACTTAACATCTCGGGCATTAACTTCCGTTGGCCAAATCCGTAAAGGACAATATTAGGTTGGTTCAAGCATTTCAACATACACCTTCCGGACGTGAAATAGCTTAAGATCTAAACTAGAGAGATCAAGTCCAATCTAGCGTTAAGAACACCTAACAAGCTTAGAACAATGTTAATCTAATCATAAGCATCATCAATCTTCCATCTTTCACTCTAATCTACCCACCCAAAAAACTCTAAAAATTTACTCACTATAAGCCATAGAAACCCAAGAATTTTGTCTTCTTCTCCACCTTTCCCGTGTCTCGAGCTCAGGGACTGTAACCGCGCCTCGGCCTGGCCTTCTCTGTCGCTTCACCGCATCTGCTCGCCCTCGTCTCTCCCGCGTCCAAGCCGGAGCTTCTGGTCTCGCCGTCGCGTCTGCTCATCTTCTCTCCTCGTCGGAGCTGCTGTTCGAACCGAGAGGACACCATCGAGCATTCAGATTCTTGAAGTGGCCGATTCAGGCTGGTCGGGCTGAGGCTTAGGCCGAGGGAGCTGAATCGAGCAGACCGGTTCGAGTTCAGTGGTCGCTTTGTTCCTCACGAACCAAAGCTTGAGGTTTGGGTCGAGGAAGATGAAACGAGCAAGCCACATATGTGCTCATCGATCGCTTTGAACTCTCGGATCGTCTAGACCGACGTTTGGAAAGAGCTGGAAGGATCGAGCAGAACGGATCGAGCTCTCCGTCTTCTTCACATCGAACGCTTTCAAGCTTTCGATTCATCCATGGCCATCTTCTGCACATTTGCACCTTTGGTCCCTGCTCTTCTAACAATTTACAGTTTGACTCCAAAACTTCTATCTTGTGCAGTTTGGTCCTTGATTTCTCCCCAAAACTCCTAATTGTGCATTCCAGCCCCTATATATGCAATATGTAAAAATGCAACACCTAACGACACCTAAATGCAATCTTTAGACACTAAAATGAACCAAAATCAATAGCTAAAAACATGTAAAAATACTATACATCAACTCCCCCAAACTTGCTTCTTTACTTGTCCTCAAGTAATCTTTTAAGAAGAGTAAGGGTAAGAGGTTTGAAATATGGGATATAGAACAACAAAATTCACATTCAAGATTCAACCCAATGTCCTTCAAAGTAGTTATAGATTGCATCACCTAAACAATCTATCAATGTGATTCATCATTGGCAACAAAACTCCAACTTTACTCTAGAAACCGAGACCAGATTAAACTCAAGCAATAACCTCAAAGCAACTCCCTACATTCATTTAGATATTAAGTGCAGTCTTGCAAAGGGAGTATCAATCATTCTCATTTGGTTGGATTCAAGGCTTTTATAGGTGGCTAATGGTTTTTTTGGTGACTTTCTGTCAAACAAGGAGAAATTGACATTACACAAAATTTATCTAAGAAAGGAAACAATTCATGCATACAACAATTGATTCTCATTGTTCTACCCAATCTTAAGATATATGCAAGTTCTACCCTTTTGCTTGATGTCAAACTTTCAATCTCTCACCCCAAACCCAAAAATATTTCTTTATTTTCACTCACCCAAATGAACTTGGTTTTTCTTTTGCTAATTTACTAGGGAAATCTTTTTTTTTTTCACTTTGGCTCTTTTCTTTTTCTTTTGCCCCCACTCTTATATTTTTTTTTTATGCATCAAGGGGGATTTCTTTTCTAAAACTTAGAGCTCTTTCTTTTACTTAAATCCCTAGAAACTTTTCTTCTCTTTCTACACTCTCCGGTTCATTTTTCTTTCTTTTATTCTTTCCCAACAAGCTTAGACTTAAAAGTCTTCCCAATCCCACTCTCAATCCTATATGCTAGCCATAATGAGGTTCTAATAGCTAGCCGTAATGAGAAACAACCATTGTCGTTCCAAATACTCTCAAGATTTTGCACATGTCAAAAGCTATCAAGAAAATGCCTCACTCAAGCAAACATATGATAGGTTTAAAATGAAGGTTAAGGTCAAATGGTGGGAAGAGATGCTCGGTTTAGCAGAAGATTGGCAAAATGGGTAAGAAACCCGAGCTTCAGCCATGAGAATGCATTTCAAGCCCCTAATCAAGAATAATAGATTCATTTTCAAGCCCAATAGTCTTAGAGTTGCTTCAAGATCATACAGGTTTCACAAAGGTAGGTTTCTTCAAGAAGGAGTATTCTAGAAGTGAAAGAAAGATAAAGCAACAAACAACTACTTCAGAGGGCATTGATCTCAATCTTAAGCGCGAACTCATACAAATTCATAATCCCCAATGAAAATGAATGCAATCATATATGCTCTAAACTCGATCCTAACATGAAAATGATACAAAATGAGCTATATGATTGTTTTTAGTTTTTGAAAAATTCGAAAATTTTCAAATTTTTTAGGTTTTTTTTAATGAAAAAATGTATGACCAATGCAATGCATGAGACTCAAGAAAACAAAACAGAACACAAGGTGAGATAGTTGGTCTCTCCCCCAAACTTACTTCACACAGTCCCTTGTGTGAGAGTAAAAGTGAAGAAAAGACCAAAAGAGAAAGAATAAAACAAAATCTAAGTATGAACAGAGTTGGAATATCACTTACGTGAAGCTCGGCTGGTTCAGAGGAGGGTAGACAGAGAAAGCATCTTCTTTTGACCTCTAGCGATTTTGATTGACCTTTGAAAGATAACAGGGGACTGCCTCCCAAGTGCACTTATTTTAAGTCTCTAAGCTTGACTGCAGAGCCTTTTCATGCAAGAGGTGGCCCACAAAAGGCCTTATTGAGACAACCATGATCACCAGGATCATACTCGTCGTAGAACCATCCCCTGAATTCGTTCATCCTGATTTCCTCAAATGGTATCTTCCTTGGATCATCACCTTTCAGTTTTTTGGTGGAGAGAATACTAAAGTGATTCTCAGAGGGCTTTTCTACTGGAGACTCTTCTTTTTGTACCTCTTCGGAGGATTCTTCGATGTAAATCATTTGATTCTCCGCAGATTCTTCACCCTTTGCTTCTTCCTTGGCTACAGGGATCACATATGTTTCTTCTTCACGCAAAAGTTCGTTTATAAAAACCAAGATCTCTTTTGTCTCCTCATCGCATTCAACAACCAAATTCTCATCACCCAGATCTTCAAGAATGTTCTCAACAAAGCCTACGTCTTCTTCATCGATGCTTGTATAGTAACTCATGAATGTCACAGTCTTGGTTTGTTCTTCAGATCTTATAATAAGATTCTCATCTACCATGCATTCAGAGAGTGATTCAAACTCGTATATAGGCTCTTCAGCTTCATGTTGAAAATCATCCTCAAGCTGAGCATCCTCTTCAAAATCACATTCCATGTATGTGGTATGTGCTCCATATGGGTTGTTGTCGTGGACATGGATGCTCTCTTCTTCCTGTTCTTCGATCTTGTGGGTGTATTTGTTGTTTGCATGTGCCCAGGCTTCCAACTTTCCAGCCATCCTCTCTGACTTTTCCAAAATCAACTTCAGCATACTGCAAGTTTTTTCTTCATCATAGGATTGGGAAGGATGAGATGCTTGATAGCCATATTCTGTGTTCCAAGGTTGGTATCTCTCACCATACTCCCAATGGTTTTCTTGACCAAAGTCTCCATCAGGTTGATACCCGTTTGAGGTGGATGTTTCATAAGCTTCATGATAGCTTGTGGGGTTTGGTTCGTAAGCTCTTGCACATAATGTGGAGCTTCTTGACATCATCCACTCTTGATTCTCAAAAATAGTTCTTTGTTGGCTCTCCAAGGTTCTATGTTGGCTCTCCAAGGTTCTCTCTTGGCTTTCCGAGATTCTCTTTGAGCTTTCCAAAATAGTTTTCAACGTTGATTCCAAGTCAAGAGGCATGATCTTCCTTTCTTATGATTGTACCTAGCAAAAGAACAAACACTTGAAAGGGAGTTTGTAACAGAACAAAACTATACAAAACATAAAAAAAAACAAAAGCTTAGTCTCAAGGAAATATGAAATCCTAATGACAAATCGAACTAGTTCCCTAGCAACGGCGCCAAATTGATGTTTTACGTTTTACCACAGGCCAATTAACCTAATGTGCACGCTATCACAATCGAATGGTATATCGATGCATCACTTTAGGATCGAATCCACATAAAACTAGTGATCTATAACACTAAGAATACACAAATCTCCTTAATCTAAGCAAATAAGAAGGTGAAGTGAATTCTAAGCTAATGAAATATAAAGACAACTAATAACTACTACTAGAAATAAACTAAGAAAGACAAGCTCTTGGGTAAGGTAATCGATCAGAGATGATTGACTTCAGATTTAGATACCAGACATCATTGACTAACATATGCTCTAAAGGTCTATATCACATTCAGATAGATTAATCCACTTCCGTGACAGAAATCCCTATGCTTATCATGAATTAAACAACAACTTCCGTTGGCCTAACGCAATGAAGCATGCATGAATCACAAGTCTACTAACCACTTAAAATCTCAGGCATCAACTTCCGTTGGCCAAATCCGTAAAGGACAATATTAGGTTGGTTCAAGCATTTCAACATACACCTTCCAAGCGTGAAATAGCTTAAGATCTAAACTAGAGAGATCAAGTCCAATCTAGCATTAAGAACACCTAACAAGCTTAGAACAATGTTAATCTAATCATAAGCATCATCAATCTTCCATCTTTCACTCTAATCTACCCACCCAAGAACTCTAAAAATTTACTCACTATAAGCCATAGAAACCCAAAAATCTGTCACCGATCCTTGAAAAATTATGTTTAGAGAAGAGTATGAATATATAAACAAGATAAGTACTTAGATTAATAGCAAGAACTAATAAGAGTTTTCAGATCTAAAAAGAGAGAAAATGTGACTGAGGTAGCTTAGGGTTTTTAGAACCCTTAACAACATATATATAGGCAATTAAAATAAGGTTCAATCGCTAAACGCTAGTCTCAGAATCTGAACGCTATTTGCTGCGATTGCATTTTGTAAACAAAACGCATTTTGTCTTCTTCTCCACCTTTCCCGTGTCTCGAGCTCAGGGACTGTAACCGCGGCTCGGCCTGGCCTTCTCTGTCGCTTCACCGCATCTGCTCGCCCTCGTCTCTCCCGCGTCCAAGCCGGAGCTTCTGGTCTCGCCGTCGCGTCTGCTCATCTTCTCTCCTCGTCGGAGCTGCTGTTCGAACCGAGAGGACACCATCGAGCATTCAGATTCTTGAAGTGGCCGATTCAGGCTGGTCGGGCTGAGGCTTAGGCCGAGGGAGCTGAATCGAGCAGACCGGTTCGAGTTCAGTGGTCGCTTTGTTCCTCACGAACCAAAGCTTGAGGTTTGGGTCGAGGAAGATGAAACGAGCAAGCCACATATGTGCTCATCGATCGCTTTGAACTCTCGGATCGTCTAGACCGACGTTTGGAAAGAGCTGGAAGGATCGAGCTCTCCGTCTTCTTCACATCGAACGCTTTCAAGCTTTCGATTCATCCATGGCCATCTTCTGCACATTTGCACCTTTGGTCCCTGCTCTTCTAACAATTTACAGTTTGACCCCAAAACTTCTATCTTGTGCAGTTTGGTCCTTGATTTCTCCCCAAAACTCCTAATTGTGCATTCCAGCCCCTATATATGCAATATGTAAAAATGCAACACCTAACGACACCTAAATGCAATTTTTAGGCACTAAAATGACCAAAATCAATAGCTAAAAACATGTAAAAATACTATACATCATTAAGTTGCTTTTGGGACCACAAGGAGGAATCTCTCCATTTTGTCCTCTTGTGCATTAGGTTTAAAGATGTCTCTACTATAAAGAGAGGCTGAGAACGTGAGAGAGAGATTGAACCACACAAAGAGCTTAGAAGGGTGAGAGAAACATGTGAGCTTAAGCCTAGCTTTGGGTTTTCTCATTAGAACATAGAAAGATACATTAGAGTGAGTTCATGAGTGATATGATGAGTGAATCACTGGTATCATTGTAACTATGTTATACCTTCTAGTGGATTCCGAGCTGTAGTCTCGGGGAGATGTAGTGACCCTGGGGAGATGTAGTGACCCTCGTTAACGGGTGCGAACTTCTTAAATCTTGTGTGTGCTCCCATCTTCTCCTTCTCTCTAATCTCCTTTTCCAAACTCTCTATACTTTGCTTTTCTACAACTCTGTTTTTACAGTATTCTATTTTTGGACTTCAAGCAACTTCTATCTTGGTTTGTTGTGGGTTTATGCTGAGACAAAGTGATGTCTTTAAGCCCTGAATCCTAACATAGATGAAATGTAACTTCTCTTTTCATTTGTGATCTTTGATTTTGACTCTTAAATTTACAATAAGACTTCACTCCGTCGTAATAGTATAACTAACTGATATTGATGGATTCAGCGTTGGATGTTCTCATGCGCTTCCAATCAATAGAAGAGCATGAGGAGCTACTTTGTAACTTGTGAGCGAGTACAGCATGGTGAAACCGCCCAAAGATCTCAAGGTAAGGACATTGCTAATCTTTATATGTGCATTTGGTTGTTTTATGTGTTAGACGTCGTCTTTTCTGATCCGAGTTTCTATTGACGGTGGTTTAGTTATTTAGTAAATATTAAGGTGAGAAACAACGTGATAAATGTTTCCTTTTTTTTTTAACAGTAGTATTAAGTTTAGCTGTCTGTAAAGGAAGAATTTTGGGTATGTCTTCGATTTGCAGAGATGATCGAATGCTCTGGTCGTTTTTAAAGGAGAAGGGAAGGAGGGTTTTGTGGTTTTGGGTGTGGGAAATGAGATTATGATGTTGGATCCGAAGAAAAGTGAAGAACGTAGAGAGCTTGAAGCTGTGGACGCCATTGCAACTCTGCTTCCTCTTCTTTGTGAGACAGAGAGGTATTAATGAGGAACTGGGAAGAAGAAAAATCACTGAGTTTGATTGTATTAAGTACTAACCAGAGTAGTTTTATTGATTTTTTCTTCACAGGATGTTGGAAAAGCTGTACTAGGAAGCTATTCAAGAGTACTTTCTGACTTGTAACATATTTGCTTGGATTGATCATGTTCCCTACGTACACAAAAACATGAAAGATAGTGAAAAAGTTGTTATATGCTTTCGACTTAACTTCTAAGTTACGTTTTTGTTATGTAATGAGAGTTTCTTTGGTTGAGCCCAGCTGTAGAAAATCCCAAGGGTTTTTTTTTTTTGGTAAAAATGTAAAGATTATTATTACCAATTTTTCAATTTTTGACAGAAGTATAATGGCAAAAAAAAGCCGAGAAAATAAAATAAAAAACCTAAACACTAATTCGATAACTTCCCAAGGGTTGAACAAGTGCGAGTGTAGTTGGCGGCAAGAAGAGACATGTACGTCTAACAACAGCATATGAGGTGGATAAAATAAAAACTGATGAGAGACAAGAAGTGAGAGTAATCTTGGGAAAGCAAAGGAAAATAATAGAAGTTATGAAATAGAGGTCAAAATATTGGGAGAAAGAAAAAATGTTAGGATGACATGAAAACAGAGAAAACAACGAAATAAAATCTTCATGCAAAGCTGAAAATAAGAAGTGTTAAGCTCAACCAGACACAAGAAGTCGTTTATCAAATCATTCATAATGAAACACATAGAATAAAATATGGAATTAATTTGGTTTTTATATTTATATGAACAAAAACAGAAATTTACATATATATAATTATATAAGAGTCAAAATAGAATAATTCATTTATTAAATATGTCTCACATTGATTTTAAAATTTTGGGTGCTTTATAATAAAAGGGTTAATACATCCTTTTAAAAAAAAATCAAGAATATTATATAATACACAGTTTTAGAGTATTAGTTGTTTGAAAAATATTATTGTGTTGATTGACCACTTCCAAATCATAAGATCAATTATTACAAAATCTTAGCAAAACAACAAAAACTATAAAACCTAAAGTTACAACATATGTTTATGTGAAGATTAATATGATTACATGCATATATTTAACATTTACTTACTGTTCCGTTTCTCTTAAGATCATAATCAATGATGTACAAATTAAATATAAAACTAATATTTTTAATTTTGATAAATATTTTAAATGATATTAAAATTTGATAAATTCACTAAAATACATACTAATGTCTGAACTATGAATCTTTAAAAAATATCTAAATTATGTGTTTAAAATATTTGAAAATCCGGGGCGTTGCGCCGGAAAACCACTAATGTTATATAAAACAGAATGTATGGAGTACTATTTTATTATAAATAATAATTTAATAACTAAATTTTGATTATTTTGGATTATAAACAAAATTTGATATAAAATAGTATTTTGTGATTGTTGTATATTGTTATGTTACAAAGTCGTATTATATCTAAGAGAATTTTAAAATTTGTATAATTTATGAAATACTTTATTTGAGATTTTGCAAGTACAATCTTATGTAACTTTCTCTTAGGTCAACATTTTATCTGGATCCAAAAGACTGAACTGAAACTGACCCAAAAAATACAGGTTTGGATTTTGTATGGGTCCATGGCAGAGTACCTATTTTTGGACCCGCAAGTCTCTGCAAATCCAAGTCCTACACCCGAGACCCGATCGAGTATCCAAAGTAGCTAAAATATTTTGTGTTTATAATGTATATTTTGATATTTTAAATATGTTTTTGATATTACAGATAATTTTTAATTTTCAGGTTTGGGTTTTCGGTTATAGTTTTGGGTTTAAGGTAAAATTTCAATTAAAAAAACAAATTGGTATTCGGATAAAATTTTAGGTATTTTTTTGTTCTTCGGGTAACATTTTGAGGAATGGATATTTAAATATTTCTGGCTATTCTTTTGAGTTTTTGGGTATGTTTTCGTGTCATGTATTTTTTGGATTTTCGAGTATTTTTCCGATTTTCAAATATTTCAAGTCTTGATCTTAAATATTCGAACCGATCCGGACTCGTTTGTACCCAAAAGTTATATGTATTTTACAAGTATTTGAATTATGGATTCAGACCTAAAAGAAACCAACCTAAACCCAAAAAAAAAAAAATTCAGATACCTAATTAGGTCCAAATGTCTAGAACCTGAAGGATCCATACCCGAAGTGAACCGATCCGTACCCATCCTGAAGATTTGATACCCATGCTTGTTCTATTTCTCATTATATTTTGTGTGCATTTTATAATTACATATTTTAAGTTGGTGAGACTTGAGATTAATTGGCAGATTTTTTTACTAATTTTAAAGTAAATATTTATAGAATTTTTAATACTTTTTAAACTTATATTAAATAGCAAAATTTTATTGTAAATATTTTTAGGTTTAATTTTAATTTTAGTTTTATTTACTTTTTGTACCTATTCCCAGAATTGTTAGATTAATGATTTTGGTAGTACGAATCTGTTAAAGTTGACGACAAAAAAAAAAGATTTTGTTTTCATATCATACCATGTGTTTCGTGCTTTTTCTTTAAACTCTAAGAAATAATGTAATATCGTAACTAATAAAAAATAATGTAATATCTATGTATCTATCTATACTAATAAAATAGGCTTTTTGGCGTTTTTGGACAAGTGTCGTGCTATCATTCGTCGAAGTTTATTTTCCGTTCGTCGAAGTTTATTTTTCTGGCCCAGAGCTTTTATCGTTTCCCACCATCTCAGGTTTAATGCCTTAGGATTTAGGCTTAAGTGATATAATTATTTGGGCCCATTTAAACAAAAACCCTTTCTTCTCTTTGCACCTCAATCATCCGAGCTCTCTGCAACCAAAGACGTAACGATCCCCTTTCCCTTCGCTGGAAAATAACGATTTCGTAGCTACGACATTCAATCACCTAAACCCACTAATCCCACTACCTGATCTTCATTGCAGCTTTCATTTATCGTTTAAAAGCTTCACTGAGTGATATATACACATTTTGAGATGCCTCTTTCCCAACTCATCTCCTCCCTCTCAAGCAAGCTTTCCGATAATTATAAGTTCCTAGCTTCGTTTCTCTTAACTGAAGGGAGGCTGCTGTAGACAAGTAGCCAAGACGAGATTGGGAGGTCTGGAATGTAAAGAAAGGGGTGAGTTAATGGGTGTGGATATGCTTCTGCGTGATGGCAAGGTATGTCAGTTTATGATTTTAAATTTTTATGTTTGACATTATGGATTTTGTGAATAGATGTTATCTGATACACGGTTCTTCTTATCAGGCTACGATGATCCAAGTGTCTATAAATATGCACAGTCCCAACGGCTTCAAACACATATTGATTGATTGAAAGACTGTAGTTTTGTTTTGCGGTAAAACATCTTCATTAATAGTTTTGTGTGGTTGTCTGAGAATTTGTTGTTGTGCTCATTAAACTATTATTTTGGTCTATGGGTTTTAGCTTTTAGGTGTACAACCTCATTGATGAAGGCTAAGATCGAGATGTTGGATCTCACTCTAAGGATACAACTGGCGTTTTGGTGAGTTATCAGTTATCACATTCTTACTGAATGATCACATACATCTATGAATCCTTAAAAGAGTTGAAAGTCCATAAAATTTTGATGGATTTTGTTAGATAGGAGAAAGATAAAAATTAGTAGGACCTTTGGGATCTTTGTAAACAAGTGGGGCTATTCTGACTACGACCAAACCAGTGAATTGTTTGGTATCACCGGAATAAAGGCAGGTCAAAGAATGAAGCTTTTGCGGTCTGCATTACAAGATCCTTGTGGTAGATTGGATGTAGAAGGCATGGACTGTCAAATTTTTTTTCTAGAAAACTGCAAAACTCAGTATGTTGTATTGTAACAGGTATGTCAATTTTCTTTTTATGAAGTATCAAGAGAATTGATATTTCCTTTGTTAGATATAGTAGAGGTTCGTGGATTTATGATATATATATCCTTTGTAGTTATTGCTAAACACTGTCGTGGACATGTTTCTCTCCCTCTAGCGGTAAAGACATTAAAGTTTCCATCAGCAAGTGACCACGTAACCAAGTATTCTCCTTCTTTTTCAAGCATTGAGTATAGTAAGTGCAACAAAGTGTTTAGTGTGCGTGTGTGTTACTGATGTTATCAAACAAGATAACTCAGACTCTATTTCCTTTGAATTACACAGTTATATCAAAATCTGGTGGTGCACAATTGGATCTACTTATCTTGGATACAATATATAAGGTAATCCAAATCATCCTTCTGCATTGAAGTTTGATTTGTTTACGTTTACTTTATTCTGATGCTTTCACATTCTCTCTTTTATCCTACCTGCTGAAAGGATCTCACAACAATCACTTATATTTCTCGCAGGTTAGCTTCTTAGAATTTTGATATATTATAGATTACATTGAATAGTTTTATTCGATACAACATAATATGTATTTTATTAAGGGATTTTTAAATATATATAGATGACATATAATTAAAAATACATAATCAATCTAGCCAACCCAAAAAATATGTATGGCTGATAAAATTACTTACACTTTGGTTCAGTTTATTCTTGGAAAACATAAGTTAATATTTGTGTTGATATATAACTAGAGAAGATGTTACACGCCATATTAAATTTATTGTATTGTTATCTGCACTTTTTAAATATATTACAGTAACAACTAGATAAACTTCCAAATGGGAAAGCAAAGAAATATAATAATATCTACTCAAACTTAGAAAATAAACATCAATAACAAAAATACACTAAAATACTAATAATGTAAATTTATAATAGGAAAATAGATTTATTTTATATTTTGTTAGATTGTCACCCCATCAAAAAAATTTTAAAATCAAATACATGATCATAAATTTTAAAGATTTAGTAATTTTCCTACATTTTTATTTACAAAAATAGCATTATAAACACATTAGCCCCATTTCTATAACCGAAAAATGTTCATATACATGTGAGAAAGAAATTGTGTCAACAATAGAAACATAACAAAATTAGATAGTAATAATCAAAATGAAAAATTGAAAAATATATTACACCATAAATGAAAACCAAAACACTTTAAAATATAAACAAATATCAAACATTAAATTAAAACATTTTACCTCCCGCGCGAATTAACTTATGTATGATCTTTTCCTCTTACCATGTTATCTCGAAAAATCAATGGATTTAGGAATCAGATTTTTATTTTAAACATCATATATTAGTTGCTCAAAAAAACATCATCTATTAGAACTACATTTTAATTTTAATTTTACAGAGAGTCTAAATTCTTATGTATATAAGTTCACACTTCACACAAATTCAAGCATATAACAATTTCATGCTAAAAATTAAGTAAATATAACACTTCATGCAACTTTCATAACATAAATATTTTTACGTACAAATGAAAATACTTTTACGTAGAAATTAAGAAAATATTTAACATTTTATTCAAAAAATTAAGAAAATATAACACTTCATGCAAGTGCATGGTTAAATATGAACACTTTCATAACATAAATTTTATACAAATGAAACAAATTCATGTACGTATTTAATAATTTATATTGTCGTTTTCCTTTCTTTTTCTGTTATATGACATATTCTTTTTAAAATAAAATAATGCTTTGTTAAATAAAATTCAACAACTAGAAAAATAAATAAGTATCATCTCATAGTTGTAACTGTTATTGTTAATATGGTTACTAAAAATTGCAAAACCCTTCAAAACATATTTATATGAAAATTTTGCTCAAACAAAATGATCAATTATACACATACTTCATTAGTTAAGATTTTAAATATATAAAATATGTATCAAAATAACTTATATAAATGGTTTCCCAATATTAAAAATAAGAAAAAGAAGATTCAGGTTTGGGCTCTCTCAAAGTACCTATCAAATCCTGGCTTTTTTCTGACAGGTTCGCTATGTACAAATATGGATCATTTATTTTGGAGAGTGCTCCCGAAAATGGATGACCATCAATTTTCTTGGATACTCTGGTACATTTGGAAATGAATGAATAATAAAGTATTTAGTACTCTGGATACAATACAAGAAAACATTTATTTCGCGACTACAGAATCAGTAGCTAATCAGTCGCAAAATGTAGGTTTAAGACTGATTTGTGACTGATGTACGTAGTCACAAATCAACGTGTCGCAAAAATGACAAGTCATAAAATAGTCGCAATTTTGCTACTTATGTACGACTAATTTGCAACTAATATTATTGGTCACATAACAGTCGCAATACAGTCACTAAATTTGACGACAGAACTATGACTCTTTTACGAGAAACGGTTGATAGTAGCACAATAGTCGCATCATTTAGCGACTAACTTGCTACGAGTAGAATAAAGTTGTAGTCACTTTTCAGTCGTAAAATTAACTAAATATTTTAAAAAAAAATTATTATTTTTATTAATCAATTAAAATATAATACAAATATGTTTACATAGGTCACATATATATATATATATATATATATATATATATATATCTTTGTGGTGGATGCAGGCGCCGGAGAACGAGCAGCGGCAGAGAAGGCCGCCGTTACCGAACCTGTCACTCTCAGCCAAGACGTTTTCTTCCTGCATTTCTCCATCTTCTTCATTTTATCCTCTTCTTACTTATCTACACAAATAAACAAACGATTGTTAAGAAAACATTAACAAAAATAATAATAGCAAATAAGTAAGGATTATTGGGAAAAAAGATACATGAGAGAAAGCGAGAGATTTATATAAGGTGAGACTGGACAAAACCTAATTTACCTCTTGCAGCCGCCATGACAAAACTAAGAAGGAGAGGAGGCCGCACGGAGTGGAGGAGGAGATGAGGCATCACGGGGCAGAGGAGGAGGGAGGCCACGGAGCAGAGGAGCATGGAGGCGTTACGGAGGTGTCCGGAAGCATAGGAGAGAACAGAGGAGGAGAGGCTGCGGTTGGAGCAGAGAAGGAGGGGAGATCATATATGAAAAGAAAAGAAGAGACAAAGAATGCTTCGATCTGTTTTGAGAGGAAAGAGACAAAGGAGAAAGATAAGAAAAGGAAGAAGAAAAGAAAAAAATTTGATTAAATGGTGTCAATTGGATTAAGAGTTATGAACGGTGCATGATGAACTTGGTGTGATCCTTGCCATTTCTAATGGGCCAATCAAAAATCATATCTCGTTTAAGGGTATACTTCGACGTTTTTTTGCTTTTTATAATTTTAGTAGTTTACTAGGAAACTAACTAGGTAAAAAAACCCGAAAGGTTTGAGTCATAGATTTGGATCATAAGTTTGAGTTTTATAATTTCATACCTCGTTTGAGTTTTAGATTTGTAATTTAGGGGTTATGGTTAAATATAAGTGTTTAGGGTATAGAAGTGATATTTTAGAGGTATCATATTTTATTTAAAATTTAAGGTTTATGATATATTAGAGGAATTAGATATGTTATAGTATTTTAGATGTATTTTTAGAGTTTAGGGGCTAAAGTTAGATTTAGGGTATAGAGTTTGATTGAAGATTTAAGGTTTGTGTTTTGGAAGTATATATTAAGATATAAAGATTAAATTTTGATTTTCAATTGAAGATTTGGTGTTATAGTTTGATAGTTTAAAAATAAAAGAAAGTTTAAAGTTCAATTTTTACCCAAAAAAAGAGTTTAAAGTTCAATGGTTACTTATGTTAGAGTTTGAGACTATGGGTAGTTTGAAGTTTAATGGTTACTTAAAGTTTATATGTGTATATATTGTAAATATATTTTGGTTTTAGATTTAGCTTTTAGTTAAAACTTGAAAAGATTTTGTTTGAGATTTAGATTTAAAGTTTAATACTATGATAGATAAATAAATCATGTTTTTATATTATAGTAACAAAAACTTCACAATTAAAGTTTAGGGTTTGTAGTATAATATTTGAGGTTTTCATTTATGATTTGTAGTTAAATTTTGAAAACAATTAAATTTGACATTAAATTTAAGATTTAGAATTAAACTATGAAAATAATATATTTATAAGGTTTTTGTTTAGGGTTTAAGGTTTTAAAACATGTTTAGGGTTAAGGATTTAAATAGTAACTAACTAGCAACTAAATACCGACTGATTTGCGACTAATAAATGATCCCACAAAAATTCAGTACACCAACCACAAAAATGATAAGCACGTGTTTTGTATCGATTTTTACCGACTGAATGGCGACTAATTTATAACCCGTTAAAAGAGTTGCAAAACAGTCACAACTTTTGCGACTAATTGGCGACTACAATTTACTGTGGTCGCAAAACAGTCGTTAATATACGACTACGTTGTGACTACAACCATTTGTCGTAAATTTGCGACTGAATTGTGACGAATTTAATGTAGTCACAAATGAGTCGCAAATGAGTCAGTAATCAGTCGTTAAATTTTGTCACTGCAGTCATAGTCGCAAAATGCAGTCGCTAATCACATGTTTTCTTGTAGTGATATAGATCCAAGAGAAACTCTCAGATTAGCGGACACAGAATCTACACTTTGGGCCGAGGCACAAGTTTCGAATGTGCAGATGACGGTGCAACAAATAGGGGCCATGACACTCTTGTCAATCCCTGGACGTTGGTGTTTCACAGATGGTTCTTGGAAGGACAAGGATAACTTTTCTGAGCAAGGTTGGTATAGTACTTTACCAGGTTTTGAGGGTCGGATGGGAGCAAGAAATACCAGGGCAAGTCTTTCTCCTCTTCATGCGGAAATGGAAGCGCTCCTTTGGGCAATGGAATGTATGAGGAATCTACGTCAATTTCAGGTCACATTTGCAACGTTTCGGAACCAGAAGAATGATCAGCGTTTTGCTACCTATTAGGAAGACATCAAGACACTAAAAGAAGGATTTCTCAGCTCAGAGATCATCTATGTATCAAGAACACAGAATACAAAGGCGGATAAACTAGCACGCAGTGCAAGGACCTAACCGTCTTACGTGGTTCATATGGATTCAGAGCTACCCGTTTAGTTTACAGAGTCGATATGAGTCTGTTATGTTGATGACAAAAAAAAAGGAGTACTGGATACGTATGAAAATCTAAGGGATTGATTGGTAGGGATGTAGATTTGGATTTTTTCTTTAAAAATTAAGTTATAAATTTTACAGCTTTACCTTTAGATTTTATTGATGTAGACTTATTTCAAAGATTTAAAAGCACTAAATATATAACTTTATGTTTAATTTCATAAATTTAAGTTCACTAACAAAATATGTTAGTGGTCTTTTCAACTTAAAACCAGAAAAATTTAATAAATTTACAATTTGCTTTTAAAATAAAAACATATTATATTTATTAATATAATTTAAAGTAAATTTCCAAAAAAAAATTATAGAATAAAAGTACTTTTTGATTAATGAAATTAAAATATTTCTTCGATCAATAAAATAAAAATATATTTTAATATAAAATTGTTTTAGTGTAAACTCCCCCGCCAACCACTAGTGTTATAATAAAATCAATTAGTTTCGTTAGCTGTCATTTAATATTATATTAATTATGGTTTGATTGTAGTGTCTTAAATTGATTAATAACAACAATTAACATAGTTAGTGTAGTGTTCCTTATAAATAGGAGTAGATATTTTGATTGATTAAAGCAAATATTAAATAATACTTATTATTAATGAATGAGTCTAACAACCTTATTTGAATAGATTTTTAGAATGATTTTTTTTATTAGTATAGATAAAATATTTTATAAATATTTCAGCGCCGAGAATTTTACCTTTTCACATATGTTAGTTTCCATTTACACCATACCGAAAATCTCATTTGAAAATTTATCTATTATCTACATAATTTTTTTTATTACTCAATTTTCTGAGATTCAAAACTCATATGCTTTTTGGTGTGGAATCATAATGAATTTTTGGTTAAACCGTTGACTAATTTAATCTAAACAATAGGTTTAGTATTTACAAACCTATTATTCTCAAATCAAATTTAGTTTATATTTATGAACCTTTTGGTCAAACTATCCATGTGACAAGGCGCCCACTACATGAGGAGATGACTTGCAAATTATAAAGTATATATCTTGTTTATTTTCCTGGAAAAAAACTTAGTTTACATGTTATCCTTTCGGATAAAGAATATCTTCAATGCCAATTAACAAAAATGATAACAGATAGTTTTGATCAAAAAAGTAACAGATAGGTAATGCGACCTATGTATGGATTTATTTTAATATAATGATCACCCCCAAAATTATTATCAAAACATGATGCTGTTGCAAAAGTCAATGCGTGGTAATGTTGTACGGATTGAAGCAACCGTACAACACATTTCTAGATAAAAGTCAGAAAAAAGATCACTTTCAGTTACTAAAAAATATCAACTTGAAAGTATTAGTAACATATATTACTAGAGTAATATCAAAGTTGACATTTTAATATTCGGCCAGAAAATTGAAAAGATTTTTGCTCAAAACAATTTTTTGTTCATAATTTTTAACTATTATTGAAATTGACAAGTTAACCAAATAATTTCAGTTCATTTGTTGTAAAACCATTTTTCTAATAGCATTACATAATAAAAAATATAACTGTAATATTGAATTAACAAGAATAACGTAAAAGACTAATTTCTAGAGATACAAAGAAAATTGAATGATCTTTTTGATAAATATCCACAAGTTTGATCCAAATTAAGAAGTAAGCAAAGCAGATATCAAAGAAAAAAGATGAGAGTAAACAAGTTTGAGAAATATCCTAGTATAGCAATAAATTTTTTTATCACAATATAGCGCATAAGAGTTAAAATGATCAAAATAGATTTTATTAAAGAGATAAAAAAAGTTATATCAATAGGGTTAATTAATATAAGTTTATGATTTAGATTTACAGATTAGGAGTGAAAATTGTTAACCTAGGAATATAAATATTTTTTTAATTATCCCTAGAATATAAGTGTCTTTACCTCTTTAGTAAAACATGTTTTATTCATTTTGATTTTTGTGTTCAATATTTGTGATAAAAAAATTTAGTGCTATCCGTATTTCTCTCAATATTATTAAATTTATGTGTATTTAATAACACATATAGGCTTAAAGAAATAACAAGACGGTATATACCTACTAAAAGATGCAGCGCCTCACATTCTATAAATTCCCTAACATTTATGCACTTAAACCATCTCTTCAGTTGTGTTTTTCAGACTTCAAGATCAGCTACTTCCCAAGAATGCAGAATGAGATTGCGGATTCGCTAGCTAAGAATGCACGTTCTTTTCATAGATCCTTATGTTTTATTGGTTGTTCTATTCCGGTCTGGCTCCCCAGGCCACCTCAAATTTGAGTAATAGAATAGCTGTTTGCCGTAAAAAAAAAACCATCTCTTCTATCTCTCATCCAAAACTACTCTGATTTAGCGACAAGGTGAGCATATATACAATTGTATGGAAAATCACTTTTGCTTTACAAAAATCTAATGTTGTAATCTACTCCTCCGTTTTTTTATATAAGTCATTTTAGAGAAACTTTTATGTTCCAAATTATATGACGTTTTCGGTTTTTTATGTAAAATTTATTACTCCCTCCATTTTTTATATAAGTCGTTTTAGAGAAACTTTTATGTTCCAAATTATATGACGTTTTCGGTTTTTTATGTAAAATTTATTACTCCCTCCATTTTTTATATAAGTCGTTTTAGAGAAACTTTTATGTTCCAAATTATATGACGTTTTCGGTTTTTTATGTAAAATTTATTAACACTTAATGTTATATGACCAATGATAATAGATCTTCTATTTTATTATTTGTTGATTTGTGATTAAGTAAATAATTAATGATGTTTTTGTTTAGAAAATATAAAAAAATTAATGATTTCTTAATCTATGTGCATAATTCTAAAACGACTTATATTAAAAAACGGAGGAAGTAACACTTAATGTTATATGACCAATGATAATATATCTTCTATTTTATTATTGGTTGATTTGTGGTTAGGTAAATAATTAATGATGTTTTTGTTTAGAAAATATAAAAAAAATTAATGATTTTTTAATCTATATGCATAATTCTAAAACGATTTATATTAAAAAATGAGGGAGTAATGTTTAGGTGCTTAACATGCTGTCTCTTAATTAAACACATGCGTTTCTTTAATGTCTTCCTTTTAGACGTGAAACCCCTAATAAAGAGTCAAACTAGTTTTTTTCCCCCTCCTATCCGACAGGAGGATCTAAATGTCTCCACATTACAATATTCATGTTTAAGCCCTTTTTCAAAAAAAAAAATATATATATATATATATATTCATGTTTGCAAGAAAATGTATCAACACAAAAGCATTAACGTTTAGTACGTGAAAAGCAGGAGAGACGAGCAAAGCTGAGATGGCTGAACAACAACTAGGAGTGCTGAAGGCACTCGATGTTGCGAAAACGCAACTTTACCATTTCACAGCGATTGTTATCGCTGGTATGGGTTTCTTTACTGATGCCTACGATCTCTTCTGCGTCTCCTTGGTAACCAAGCTTCTTGGTCGTCTCTACTACTTCAATCCATTGTCCGAAAAGCCTGGCTCACTTCCCCCTCATGTCGCGGCTGCAGTCAATGGTGTGGCTCTCTGTGGGACTCTTGCTGGTCAGCTATTCTTCGGATGGCTCGGTGACAAACTCGGAAGGAAAAAAGTGTATGGTATCACTTTGATCATGATGATTGTGTGCTCCGTGGCTTCTGGTCTATCTTTTGGTAACAAAGCCAAGGGTGTCATGACCACCCTTTGCTTCTTCAGGTACAATTATCATTATAATTATATACTTAAACATGTTTTAATAATAATCTCATAGTGAATACGCATGTTTTAAAAATTACTGGTTTGGACTAGATATGTCTAGTCAAAATTTATATTAACGTACAATTTTATTAATTTAGGTTTTGGCTGGGGTTCGGTATTGGAGGTGATTACCCTCTTTCTGCTACCATTATGTCTGAATACGCTAACAAGAAGACTCGTGGTGCTTTCATCGCTGCCGTGTTTGCTATGCAAGGTGTTGGTATCTTAGCCGGAGGTTTCGTGGCACTTGCTGTCTCTTCCATTTTCGACAAAAAGTTTCCAGCTCCGACCTATGCAGTCAACAGGGCTCTCTCAACGCCTCCACAAGCTGACTATATTTGGAGAATCATCGTCATGTTTGGCGCTCTACCTGCAGCTTTGACTTACTACTGGCGTATGAAGATGCCTGAAACTGCTCGTTACACCGCTTTGGTGGCAAAGAACATCAAACAGGCCACACAAGACATGTCCAAGGTCTTACAAGTGGAGCTTGAGATGGAGGAAAGAGCAGAGGATATCGTTAAAGACCCTAGACTTAACTATGGCTTGTTCTCTAAAGAGTTTGCTAAACGTCATGGTCTTCCCCTCCTTGGATGTACCTCCACATGGTTCTTGCTTGACATTGCATTTTACAGCCAAAACTTGTTTCAAAAAATATCTTTTCCGCTATTGGATGGATCCCAAAGGCAGCAACCATGAACGCAATCCACGAGGTTTTCAGGATTGGTAGGGCACAAACACTCATTGCACTTTGCAGTACCGTCCCCGGCTATTGGTTCACGGTTGCATTTATTGATATTATGGGAAGGTTTGCGATTCAGCTAATGGGTTTCTTCATGATGACTGTCTTTATGTTTGCAATCGCCTTCCCATACGACCACTGGATCAAACC
>NC_027756.1:17374033-17429251 GCF_000695525.1 Brassica oleracea var. oleracea | reverse complement strand
TTATAATTTTGACCGAACTATGTTTACAAGGTTACAAAATTTACGGCAAGGATCTCGTACGGTGGACGAATATGCAGAAGAATTCTATTCGCTTATGACACGTAATGAAATTCATGACAGTGAAATTCAGCTAGTGTCATGCTTTATTGGCGGTTTACGGCCTCAACTTCAGAATGCATTGGAACAATTTGATCAAAACACAGTTGCAGAAGCCCATTGTCGAGCGGCATCGTTTGAAAGGCAAAGTAGATCATCATCTACTAACTGGAACTCTTCTGCCAGATTCCGTAATACGACATCTCAAGACCAAACAATGGGTCAAGGATTGAACAATACAAATCCAGAAACAACACGCGTCCCAGTTTCAAATCGTACAGCAACATCAACTGAAGAACAAACACTCCATCGCTCTTCGCGACCGAACGCATTACGCTGTTTTACATGTGGAGAACTAGGTCATATACAAACAGCTTGTCCGAACAAGTCGAAACGTGGTCTTTTAATTGACGAAGTTGATCCCACCTATGATGACTATCATGATGATAATGGAGATGAGTTGGGAGAAGACACTGAACTCGAAGGTGACTCGGGTCCGCTATTAGTAGCACGACGGATCTGTTTAGCACCTCAAGTTTTAGAAGAACCATGGCTGCGTACAAACATTTTCCAGTCTACTTGTACGGTTAAAGGAAAAGTTTGCAGCTTCATTATTGATTCAGGAAGTTGCCACAATATAGTCTCTGACTATGCAGTTCACAAATTGAGCCTTGAGAAGGAAGCTCATCCTCACCCATATAAGCTAACATGGTTGAAAGCAGGGACAGAGGTACGAGTTACCCATCGATCATTGGTGTCATTCTCGATTGGAGCAATTTACAAAGATAAAATTTATCGTGACGTTGTTCCGATGGACGTCGGTCACTTGATTTTTGGGAGACCTTGGCAGTATGATCGTGAGACAACCCATGACGGGAAACGTAACTGCTACCGTTTTGTCTTTGATAATCGTACAATCACACTCTTGCCGAAAGACCCCTCTCTTCCATCACAGACGAATCAAGCTACTTGTCCAGCACCTACTCAGCCGGTTGAGTCATTGGATCAAATTGGCGCCGCAACCATCTTCTCAAAAATTGATCTTAAAAGCGGCTACCACCAGATTCGAATTCGTCCTGGAGATGAATGGAAGACAGCTTTCAAGACTCGGGAATGATTATTTGAATGGCTCGTTATGCCCTTTGGATTATCTAATGCACCAAGCACATTTATGCGGGTTATGAATCAAGCACTTCGTCCTTTCATTGGGAAATTTGTGGTGGTCTATTTTGATGATATTCTCATATTCAGCTCTTCCTTGGACGACCATATTGCCCATATTCGAGAAGTCTTAAGCGTCCTACGGAAAGAAAGACTCTTCGCCGCCAAACAGAAGTGTCAATTTGGTACAGACCATGTATTGTTCTTAGGATATGTGATCTCCAAAGATGGCTTGTCCGTGGATAGTTCGAAAGTAGAATCCATCAAGTCATGGCCGATTCCGCGTACAATTTCAGATGTTCGTAGTTTCCATGGTTTGGCATCATTCTACAGACGGTTTGTGGCGAATTTCAGTACCATTATGGCGCCAATAACAGATTGTATGCGTTATGGAAAGTTTGAATGGACGTCTGCTGCAGATCAGGCTTTTGCGATAATTAAGACAAAGTTGACTACAGCACCAGTACTTCTCTTACCAGACTTCTCCTTAACTTTTGAGCTACATTGTGATGCTTCAAAGCTAGGCACAGGAGCTGTTTTAAGCCAACAGAGGCGACCAGTTGCATATTTTAGTGAGAAGCTAACCGGAGCACGAAGTCGCTATAGCACTTCTGACATGGAGTTTTATGCAATCATACAAGCTATTAAGCAATGGAAACATTACCTTTGCCATCGAGATTTTGTGTTATTCACCGATCATGATGCTCTTCGCCATCTTGATAGTCAAGCTAAAGTTTCTGCTCGACATGCAACATGGATTGCGTTTTTACAACAGTTCACATTCAGCATTAAGCATCAGTTGGGGAAGTTAAACCGTGTAGCTGACGCCTTAAGCCGTCGCCAATGCCTTCTCACAACAATGTTCAATTCGGTTACAGGTTTTGCGTCTTTCAGCGATTTATATGAAACGGATCCATATTTTGCTCGTATTTGGCTCGACACACAGAATGGTCTTCATAGAGACTACACGCTCCAAGATGGGTTCTTGTTCAAAGGGAACCAGTTATGCATCCCAGCCTGTAGCCTTCGTTTACGCATCCTGGAAGAGCTGCACTCTGAAGGACATGTGGGACGCGACAGAACTCTTCAGCTCGTCATGGACCGCTATTTTTGGCCTTCTCTTCGCCGGGATGTTGAGAGATATATTGAACGCTGTCGTGCTTGTCAACAAGCTAAAGGAAAAGCATATAATGCGGGTTTATACCTTCCGTTATCGACCCCTACTCAGCCTTGGACTGACATAAGTATGGATTTTGTGTTAGGCCTTCCGCGTACTCAAAGAGGCAATGATTCTATTTTCGTGGTAGTAGATCGATTTTCCAAAATGTCTCATTTTATTCCGTGCAAACGAACAACTGATGCGGTCTTAGTCGCACAACTGTTCTTTCGAGAGATCTACCGTCTTCATGGCCTACCTACCTCCATCGTATCAGATCGGGACACGCGTTTCTTAAGCCATTTTTGGTGATCTTTGTGGAAGGGACTCAACGCAAGTTTAGATATGAGTTCTGCCTATCACCCTCAAACCGACGGTCAAACTGAAGTGACGAACCGAGCCTTAGGGAACATGCTACGAAGTCTGATGGGCGATAACATTAAGTCATGGGAAACAAAGTTATCACAAGCTGAGTTTGCTCATAATCATGCTAACAACAAAAGCTTGGGTTTTAGTCCATTCTATGTGGTTTATGGCATCGTCCCTCGAGGTCCATTGGATTTGACGACCATGCCTGACAAATCTCGATTACATGGGCAAGCAATAGACTTTGTCGACAACTTACAACTTGTTCATCAGCAAGCTCAATCACATTTGGAGACTACTAAGAGTTCTTACAAGGAAGCTGCCGATAAGCATCGTCGCGAGGTTAATTTTCAGGCTGGTGATCTCGTGTGGGTGGTTCTCACTAAAGATAGATTTCCAGCGCATGAGTATAATAAATTGAAGTCCCGTAAGATTGGGCCAGTGGAAGTCATTCACCGCATCAACGCAAATGCTTATAAGCTTCGTCTTCCTGATCACATTCGTACTTCAGATGTCTTCAATGTCAAGCACTTATTTCCATACCATGGTGAAAACGAGGTTCCAGATTCAGGGACGAATCTTTCTCTACCCGGGGAGACCTGATGCAGCGCATCCTAACCTTAACGAACACGTCTTCCTTTTCCTTGTTCGATGAGGAACCAATGTTTTCCTTTTCTCTTTACGTTCTACTTTTCTTTAATTTTCCTTTTCCTAGATAAGTTAATTTTCCTATTTCTTAGGCTTGGCTTTCTTATAAATAGTGCTCTAAGGTTTGTAAGAGAGACACGATTGATTGAATTAATAAAGAGTTTTATTGCAACCGAGTTTTTACAAGAAGTGTATTCTTGCAAACCTCAAACCTCTGTTTTTCGTGTAGCAAAACAGAGCCTCTTTTCTGATTTTCGTGGAGAAAACCAGAAACCTAACTTGTTTCTCTAGCTTCCCGGGAACATGAGACTCAAGCTTTCCATCTATCCCTTCCGCTGCATCATGCTACCATTATGTCTGAATACGCTAACAAGAAGACTCGTGGCGCGTTCATCGCTGCCGTGTTTGCTATGCAAGGTGTTGGTATCTTAGCCGGAAGTTTCGTGGCACTTGCTGTCTCTTCCATTTTCGACAAAAAGTTTCCAGCTCCGACCTATGCAGTCAACAGGGCTCTCTCAACGCCTCCACAAGCTGACTATATTTGGAGAATCATCGTCATGTTTGGCGCTCTACCTGCAGCTTTGACTTACTACTGGCGTATGAAGATGCCTGAAACTGCTCGTTACACCGCTTTGGTGGCAAAGAACATCAAACAGGCCACACAAGACATGTCCAAGGTCTTACAAGTGGAGCTTGAGATGGAGGAAAGAGCAGAGGATATCGTTAAAGACCCTAGACTTAACTATGGCTTGTTCTCTAAAGAGTTTGCTAAACGTCATGGTCTTCCCCTCCTTGGATGTACCTCCACATGGTTCTTGCTTGACATTGCATTTTACAGCCAAAACTTGTTTCAAAAAATATCTTTTCCGCTATTGGATGGATCCCAAAGGCAGCAACCATGAACGCAATCCACGAGGTTTTCAGGATTGGTAGGGCACAAACACTCATTGCACTTTGCAGTACCGTCCCCGGCTATTGGTTCACGGTTGCATTTATTGATATTATGGGAAGGTTTGCGATTCAGCTAATGGGTTTCTTCATGATGACTGTCTTTATGTTTGCAATCGCCTTCCCATACGACCACTGGATCAAACCAGACAACCGTATCGGCTTCGTTGTTATGTACTCTCTCACTTTCTTCTTTGCTAACTTTGGACCAAATGCAACCACTTTCATTGTCCCAGCTGAGATCTTCCCGGCCAGGCTAAGGTCCACATGCCATGGAATATCAGCTGCGACCGGTAAGGCTGGAGCCATCGTGGGAGCTTTCGGGTTCCTGTACGCAGCTCAACCACAGGATAAGACCAAGACGGATGCAGGATATCCACCGGGCATTGGAGTCAAGAACTCTCTGATCATGCTTGGTGTCATTAACTTTGTCGGCATGCTCTTCACCTTCCTTGTCCCTGAACCCAAGGGTAAGTCACTTGAAGAGCTCTCTGGTGAGACGGAGGCTGAGAAATGATTAAGCCGTCATATTGTCAATTGTTTTTGTTGTTTCCCGTTATTTAAATCTTCTTGTGCAATTTATTTTTTGTCAAGTGCAATTTACTTTTTTCCAATGGGTGATGTGATGATATTTGTAATTGTTCACCTCTACGTTTGTTTTGTGTGAAAGATCAATCAATACTTGGTGGGCATTGTTATATGGAGTTGATTGCTTACTTTTGTAACACGATATGTTTATATTTCGTTAATACATGTCTACCTCTTGCACAACAACTTAACATATAGCTGAATAAAGTCTCCATATAAAAGTCTCAAAAATAAGTTTACAAAGAGAAACTAATAAATAACCTAACTTAAATTAAACGATATCATACACACACAGATATACAATTGGTCTGAGTTGGCTCGATTGATTTTAAAATATTTACTATGGATATATGATAGCAACTAAGTCCAACTTTATATATTAAATTGAATACATCTCCCTAAGTTCTTCCGAATATCCTATGTTTTTCGAATATGCTTTGTTTTAATAATGGTTTTGACTTTTGCTAAATGATAATTAATCTTCATGCCTATATGTATCCAGATTGTCACTCCTCAAATGTCAACTGTTAGAGTTGAACGATTCCATCCAGAAAAAAAAAGATGAAGAAATTTGTAACTACTCCACTTATGTTGGCATTAGAATAGCTTATAATCCAAATTCCAAACCAAACAATAAATAATAAGAACTTTTACCACTCCTTATTTGAATTAAAATGCATCATACGTATATTGCATAAAGCAATAATTTCAAAGTCAGAATCAAACATATATATATATATATATATATATATATAGCAATTGGTCATTATTGGTTGCAAATAATGTCATTTATGTATGTAATTTCCAACGGGACAAACTACAAACAAAAATCGTGTCTAAATTACTTATAGTCCCTTTGTTTTTTAATATAAGTCGTTTTAGAATTATGCATATTGATTAAGAAATCATTAATTTTTTTATATTTTCTAAACAAAAACATCATTAATTATTTACCTAACCACAAATCAACCAATAATAAAATAGAAGATATATCATCATTGGTCATATAACATTAAGTGTTAATAAATTTTACATAAAAAAACGAAAACGTCATATAATTTGGAACATAAAAATTTCTCTAAAACGACTTATATAAAAAACGGAGGGAGTATTTTGGTAACTTAAATGGGATGCACATCTTTAATTGTTCTCCTATTACTCCTAATCATTCTGTCTCCAGATAATAACAAAGACGTTCTAACTTCTAAGTATATTTCCCAATTAAATCAAAAACACAGTTATAATTTTGCAAAGTTCGTCACTTAAATTAGAGATAAGTTGCGATATTATCATTTTTATCTAGACTTTGAACTAAGACAAATTCTTTTAATATATGCTAAAATATGTTACATATACTAGGGATCAGGTGAAGTAATTTAAGTATAGATCATAATCTTTCAATATATGTGTAAGAGTAATTAATAATTGTTGTCAAGTTTATCGAAATTTGAAGTTCATGTTAAGTTTAATGTTAAAGTCACACAAATATGATACTCCATCCGTTTCATTATAAGTGTCACTTAGACACTTTTCACACATATTAAGAAAATGATTGAAATGTATTTATGTTTTTATTAATTATATCTAATTGATCAATAACATTTGAGATAAATTTATTTATTTATTAGATCAATACATTTTATAATTAATATTTAGCTGAAAGTAAATAAAAATTGAATTGAAAATCTAAAAGACACTTTTTATGCAATGAAAAAAACTCTAAAATGACATTTTTTAAGAAACAGAGGAAGTATGTTTGTTCGGCTGTAGCGTTTTATACGAACATAACTTGTGAATCTGTATAAAAAAATAACCAACCCATATTTACAAATTACATACATTTTAATTGAGAAGGCATAAAGAAAAGAGGAATGGTGCTGCGGAGTGCGGACCTCTTCTCTGAGTTTAATATGCAGGTCTGACTCTTTTCGAAAGTAGTAATAGAAACTAGCTTTCTATATATGTAGTTTTAAAGACCGCATTTGCATGCAGTTTTATTTATAGCAATATATATTTACCATAAATAGTAATAATGTTCTCTCATGTCCCACACTACACAGAATACTATTTGTAAGCTTTCCCAAATACTCATTTTCATCTTAGATTCACACTTGCATCATCAATATACCTGCGATTTTATCATTTTTGTGTCTCATAAGAGGTTGGAGCCGTTCCGTAATAACGAAAGCAAAGTAAATGCTTGCTTCAGATATTTATTGTTTGAGGTTTAAAGGTAAAAGCGATAGTTTAAATTAATGAAAAGTATGAATCATAATATTTTAACCAAAAAAATAAAATAGGAATAATATTTTTACAAGGAAACACACAGAAATGCTTGTATAAACGTATTACCTTTGTATTTTCAATGAATAGGTCAAAAGATTGTAAAAACATAAAAATAATTATAGATATTTAGATTTTTATCATGATTTTATAAAAAATAATGTTGAGAATTGATTATTAAAATATATACTGGTATTAAACGGGTCTGATTTATAGAATATTATGAATTACACAAAAGCTATTGTTTTGCGGCTATCCAATATGTTAAATATTGTCTAAAATTCAAATGGATTACTTGCAAATTAAATAGTCCAAGAAGATATATGCAGGCGATCACGTTGCTTGCATTTCTTTCTCATCTTCTCTATAAATTGCCACAATAATTGTTCATTTCTAATCACCACATATCTTCTCTCCCATTTTTCCCTCTAACTCTCCATACAAGTTCTTAATCTCATTCAAAGCTGATTAAGGTGAATATTACTTGCCTCGGTCGAATTTGTTTTATACCTTATCAAGTTAGTATTGTATGTTAGTCTTTTTCCTCAAATGCTTTTTCAACGTACCATATTCTTTAAAAAATTCAATGACTTTTAGTTTTTACGTTTTTTTTTCTCGTACAGAAAATTTATTAATTGAAATATTGGATTATTTACCTTGTTTGATCATAGAACTCAAGGCAATGGCTGAACAACAACTAGGAGTGCTGAAGGCACTCGATGTTGCAAAAACGCAACTTTACCATTTCACGGCGATTGTCATCGCGGGAATGGGTTTCTTTACAGATGCTTATGATCTGTTTTGCGTCTCCTTGGTGACCAAGCTTCTTGGCCGCATCTACTACTTCAATCCGTTGTCAGCAAAGCCTGGCTCACTTCCCCCTCATGTTGCGGCGGCGGTCAACGGTGTGGCCCTTTGTGGAACCCTTGCAGGTCAACTTTTCTTCGGATGGCTCGGTGACAAACTCGGAAGGAAAAAAGTGTATGGTATCACTTTGATCATGATGATTTTGTGCTCTGTCGCTTCGGGTCTCTCCTTCGGACACCAAGCAAAGGGTGTCATGACCACGTTGTGCTTCTTCAGGTACAATTATCATTATATACATACACATGATTTAATAATAATCTCATAGTGAATACGCATGTTTTAAAAATTACTGGTTTGGACGTAGATATGTCTAGTTAAAATATATACTAACATACAATTTTGTTAATTTAGGTTTTGGCTGGGATTTGGTATTGGAGGTGATTACCCTCTTTCTGCTACCATTATGTCTGAATATGCTAACAAGAAGACTCGTGGTGCTTTCATCGCTGCCGTGTTTGCGATGCAAGGTGTTGGTATCTTAGCCGGAGGTTTCGTAGCACTTGCTGTCTCTTCCATTTTCGACAAAAAGTTCCCATCGCCGACTTATGCAGTCGACAGGGCTCTCTCAACGCCTCCACAAGCTGACTATATTTGGAGAATCATCGTCATGTTTGGTGCTCTACCCGCAGCATTGACCTACTACTGGCGTATGAAGATGCCCGAAACTGCTCGTTATACCGCTTTGGTGGCAAAGAACCTCAAACAGGCCACACAAGATATGTCCAAGGTCTTACAAGTGGAGCTTGAAATGGAGGAAAGAGCAGAGGATATCGTCAAAGACCCTAGACTTAACTATGGCTTGTTCTCCAAGGAATTTGCCAAACGTCATGGTCTTCACCTCCTTGGATGTACCTCCACATGGTTCTTGCTTGACATTGCATTTTACAGCCAAAACTTGTTTCAAAAAGATATATTTTCGGCTATTGGATGGATCCCAAAGGCAGCAACCATGAACGCAATCCACGAGGTTTTCAGGATTGGTAGGGCACAAACACTCATTGCACTTTGCAGTACCGTCCCCGGCTATTGGTTCACGGTTGCATTTATTGATACTATGGGAAGGTTTGCGATTCAGCTAATGGGATTTTTTATGATGACCGTCTTTATGTTTGCAATCGCCTTCCCGTACGACCACTGGATCAAACCAGACAACCGTATCGGCTTCGTTGTTATGTACTCACTCACCTTTTTCTTTGCCAATTTTGGTCCAAACGCAACCACCTTCATTGTACCGGCGGAAATCTTCCCGGCCAGGCTAAGGTCCACATGCCACGGGATATCAGCCGCAACAGGTAAGGCTGGAGCCATCGTGGGAGCTTTTGGTTTCCTATACGCAGCTCAACCACAAGACAAGACCAAGACGGATGCAGGATATCCACCGGGTATTGGAGTCAAGAACTCACTGATCATGCTTGGTTGCATCAACTTCGTCGGTATGCTTTTCACTTTCCTTGTCCCTGAGCCCAAAGGAAAATCCCTCGAAGAACTCTCCGGTGAGACTGAGGCAGAGAAATGATCACCATGGAACTATATTGTATATCTATTTTTCATATTTTGTCTGAAGTGTGATGTTTGCTTTTGTGTTGTTTTTAATTATATTTTGTTTGCCAATCCTAACGTTTTATGATTTTATAAGAAGAATGTATAATGTTATCCATTATTGTTATGCATATCTTCGATTTAATTGAGTTTTTTTTTTAGTTTTTTTTTTTATAATTGATTCCGAGTTTCTAGTCTCCAAAGGCAAGGGCTATATTAGATTTGATTAGTGGATCTTTTGAATCATTTCTTATTTCAATTCGCTTTTCGATAAACTCTAGTAGGACTGGGCATTTCGGGTATCGGTTCGGTTCGGGTAGTTCGGGTAGGGAGCTAGAGGATCAATTTACTAGTAAAATTAGGAACTGGAAAATACCCGGAAAAAATTCAGTTCTAGTTAGGGTAGTTCGAATAATTTGGATAAAATATCGGTTATTTAGGAATAAAATATCAAATAATTAGGATGATTTAGATAATTTTTTTGGATATTTCCGATTACTTTGGATATTTCGGATAAAGCTATCTGGATAGTTTTGGATACTTTTGGGTAGTTCGAATACTTTATAATAATTTAGTTATCCTCAACTATTTTCATATACTTTTAATAGATTTTTAAATTAAAAATATATATTTAGTTATGTTATATGTATATATAATTAATAGTTTTATATACTCGGGTACCCGTTCGGTTTTCGGTTCGGTTATTTCGGATATAAAAATATAGAAACCGTTTGGGTATTTAAAGATATTGGTCCGGTTCTGGTTTTGGGTTTCGTTCCGGTTCCGGTTTGGTTCATTTTGCCGAAAACTCTAGTATAATATATCACTTGGTGTTTCGCTCCATAATGCATGCATAATCATTTTACATCTATATATTGATACATGAATTATTGGTTTAAAAATTATCATGATAAGTAATTGTTGATGTTTTTCAAACAGTTTAAACTGAACATCTTTTTAAAACTTTACATTTTCTAAATAAATATGAACAATATTAAATTATTAATTTTATTTTATTTTAAATTTAGTTTAGTTTTGATATTTATAATTATCAAAACCACTAAGTATTTTTTTATTTAGAGTTCATTTTTTTATTTTCTTCTTGATAGATATATTGGAAAATTTTCATGTTTACCACTTTCTTGGCACCTTAACTCCCAAGAGTTTTTTAAACAAAAAAAAACATATTAACATTCTATGAAATTGTACTTAGTTAATTAAAAGTTAATTATAAAACACAAATTCAACCAATCTATTGTTTACAAGTGTCATATCAAATTTTAATGGGGTTCTAAAAAGTCTAAACATTAAAACTCCTCTTTACTCTCTCTCTTCTCTTTTCCTAAAAAAACTCACTTTAGAACCTCTTTAAAGAGTTGGAGGTGCTCTTATACCCTTGTTCTCTATATATATAATAAATAACTAATCAAATCAAATAAATAAATAGATAATATAAAAAAATATTTTATATGTTTTCGAATTATACTTTTTCAAATTTGAACTTTTTTATAAAAAATTTTGAATTTTTTTTTCAAAATTCAATTTGAAAATCGAAATTTTTTTGAAACTATTTTTAAAAATTTTTAAAGTATTTATTTATATATTTATTAGAATCCTAAATTTCACATTTTAAAAACCTTACCCCACCCCTAAATTCTAAATTCTGAGTCTAGATTAGTTAATCATAGGGTTATAAATGTTTTTTACCCTTCATTAAAAGTGAGAGTAAAGTGGTTAGTGTTAACATGAAGAGAGGTACTATGAGTGTGATATTTTTGGCAATTTTTCAACTCTAAATCTATATTAGTTAACCCAAGGATTATAAGTGTATTTTTCTCTCTTTAAAAATAAGGGCAAAAATGGTTAAAGTAAACATGAAAAATGGTATTAGGAATGTGGTATTTTAAAGTGTTTACCAAATATATTCAGAGATTTATCATACTCAAATAAATACAACACTACTTTTATAACTACTTTTAAGAAAGTAAAAATAAAAGTACAATAAAACCAATTATAATGTTAAAAAAATGCCAAACAAAACAAATAACTATCTTTATGGGGAAAATGAGTTTTTAATTCCTCAACTAATTGAAATCAACAATTTTAATACCCAACTCTAGGTTGTGCAGATTTATTCCTAAAGTAGTGTTTAATTACGCAAAATTAGATTAAAAAAAAGATTAAACATTACAATAATAAACAGAGACGTTAAATCTAAAAAGCCAGAAGCATTAGAGCACCTTTATCCATGTCCCTTAATGGGTTTCTTCGGTTAATTTTGGATTAAAAAAATTAAAAATACATAATCAAACAAGAACCGTGTCTTATTTTGGGTCAACAAGAGGCGTCTCTTGTTGCCACGTGTAGGGGTGTGAGAGGGCAGAGGAGCGGTGTGTCTCTTCTTCGTCATTTCTCTCTTCTGTCCTCTCTCTCTCTCTCTCTCTCTCTCTCTCTCTCTCTCTCTCTCTCTCTCTCTCTCTCGCGAAACATCTCTCCGTGCGACGAAAACGGCAATTCTGTCTCTCGGTGGCTCCGCGACGAAACGGCTCCGTCTCTCTCCGTGCATGTCGTCGACGAAGGACAACGGTGATTCTCTCCCTCTCTGTGGGTCTCCTCGCCGACGACGGTCCTCTGTCTCTCCGTTTCCCCTCGGTTCGATTGTGTCTCTCGGTGGCTCCTTGACGAAACGGCTCCGTCTCTCTCCGTGGCTGTCGTCGACGAAGGAAAACGGTGATTCTCTCCCTCTCTGTGGGTCTCCTCGACGGCGACGGTCCTCTGTCTCTCTGTGTCTCTCCTCGGTTCGATTTTGTCTCTCGGTGGCTCTCTACGACGGCGACGGAGCTCTCTGTTGGTGGATCTCCTCGAATCAAAAGGTAAAGCTTCCGTTTCATGTTCATGAATCATGCATGTCTTAGATTGTTGTACTTTTGTCTAAAGATTGATTTGTTTGCTGTGTTCGATACTGTCTCTAGATTGATTTGATTGTTGTGTTCGATTAAGTGTGGCTGTTGATTAATTTTTTGTTTCTGTGTTTGTGTTGCGAGATTGATGGATCAAAAACGTTTTGATTTGGTATGTGGAAAGAGAGACGAGGACGGTTCAGCGAACAAAGGACTCCAATTACAATTCAGGTTAGTCTTCCTTTGTCATCTGGTCTGAAATGAAAAGAGTTGAATTGAGCTAGCTTCTGAAATGACAAGAGTTGAGTTGAATTGTTAGTGTAAGATTATGGCTCTGGTTGAATTGCTTCGGTCTCTTCAGTCTCTTGTGTTTGTGAGTAATAATTTTGTGGTTGTTACATTCGTTGTAAGTTGTTAGATGAATTGCTTCTGTCTCTTCTGTCTCTTGTGTTTGTGAGTAATAATCTTGTGGTTGTTACATTCATTGGTGTGAGTAATGGTTAGCTTGAAATTGATGTTGTGTTAGGTGTGATTAATGAATTGTGGTTGTGAATGTTTAAGTCTGATAAATGAATTAGCTATAAGTCTAATCGAATTGGTTGTGGGTGTGATCAATGCTTCTTATATCTACTGATCAAAAGTTCATTCTTTCTCTCTTCTTTAAATACAACCGTGCTTCTCTTCCAACGGTTGAAATTCGCCTTCAAGCTTTCTTGTCATATCTTTCATCTCTCTTCTTCTCATATCTTCCATCTCTCTTCTTATCAATATTGAGATATGGATTCTAATCCATATCAATATTTTGTTGATCTTTTTCAAAGTCAACAAGAATCTTCCATTGGTTTAGAATCTTCTTCTATTCCGCCATTTGGCACTCAAGCTTCTGAAGGTTCTAACTTCGAACAAGACAGTCCTGCAGCGCGTACACCAAGAAGGGCGTGGACATCAACAGATGATGTCGTTCTCATAAGCTCGTGGCTAAACACGAGTAAAGATCCCGTTGTAGGGAATGAGCAACGCTTTGTTGCTTTCTGGAAACGGATAGCAGCGTACTTATCGGCGAGCCCCAAGCTTGCAGGCTGTGAAAAAGAGAGGCGTCTCAATGTAAGCAGCGCTGGCACAAGATAAATGATTTAGTGTGCAAATTTTGTGGTGCTTACGAGGCTGCAACCAGAGAGAAGAGTAGTGGACAAAATGAGAATGATGTTCTCAAAGTAGCCCACGAAATTTTCTTCAACAACCATAAGAAGAGGTTCACGCTTGAACATGCTTGGAAGGAGCTCCGCAATGACCAAAAGTGGTGTGAGCTTTCGACGGTTAAAAATGAAGGAATCTCCAAAAAGAGGAAGTGTGAGGACGGTTTTAATTCGGCAAGCTCTCAAGCTGCGACTGGGGTAGATGAGGAAGGAGCCATTCGTCCCCCGGGGGTTAAGGCAGCAAAAGCCCGGGGTAAGAAGACGATGGTTGAGGGCTAGGACTTCTCTGACTTTCAGTCTATGTGGAGCATCAAGAAGGAGGATCTGGTGATGAAGGAACGGCTCTCCAAGATGAAGCTACTTGAGAGTCTTGTTGCAAAACAAGTACTGCTAGCTGATTATGAAGAAGCTCTGAAGAAGAAGCTCATAGATGAGTTGATGTCTAGTTAGTTTATGTCTAACTCTTGGTCATTTTCTTGTTCTGTTTGTTTGAGATGGCCGTGTTCTTGTTCTGTTTGTTTGAGATGTTCATGTTCTGATCATGTTATGTCTCGTTCATGTTGCATTGTTCTCATGTTTTATTGTATCTATTTATTGGTTATGTCTCGGCCATGTTTGTATTATATATGAAGAAGATCTTCCTTATTTTAGTGGTTATGTTCTCATGTTGCATTGTTCTCATGTTGCATTGTTCTCATGTTCTCTTGTTATGTCTCGGTTTATATGTTCTCATGTTGCATCTGTTTAAATTTTGTGGTTATGTCTCACTGGTTATTGATACATGTTGTTGTTCTTGCTACTTGTTTCAGGTTACGAGTGAAAGAATCACGGGCGAAGAAGGTTCTGCAACAGCTTGGAGTCTTGTGTCACGCACTTGTCCAGAGAGAGATCATCACTCGCCTTGTAATAATAAGGTAATGGGACTACTCATTACCATCAAAGCCACGTACCATGTTCCATTTTAAACGAATACAATACGTGGCATTGGTAGTAATGAGTGTTCCCGCTACCATATTGAGGTTGAAGATCAATCACGGGCCATTCTTGTGTTGTGTCGCCATGTCTTGTGTAGTGTCTTGTCTTGTGGTAATCAGTCTGTCACGGGACTTGGCTTGTAGTGGAGTTGTATAAGTGTCACAGGACTTGGCTTGTAGTGGAGATGTATCGAGTTGTATTCTCTCTTTTCTCCACAACACCAACAACAAATTCTCAAGTCTCTCTATATTTCTTAACTCTCAACTCTCTAAATATTTCTTAAAAAAACTCTCAAGTCTCTCTATATTTCTTAAACAAACTCATCTTCTCTCTATTTTCTCTCTTTGATCACAAGTTTCTTTCTAAAACTCTTTATAAAACTCTTTAATCACCATATATGGCTTCTTCTTCTCAAAACACTTTAGATGAATCTTTTGATGATACATTTGATGAGCTCTTTGATCAACATTTTGATCAAGCCTTTGAGAATTTTACCATTCATGGTGATCAAGAAGAACGAAGAAAAAAAAGAAAAAAACGAGCTTATATCGAAAGAAATCGTGAAGAGGGGCATATTCGTTTATGGAATGATTATTTCAGCGAAACTCCAACGTATCCTGATAAATTCTTTCGACGACGTTTTAGAATGAACAAGCCATTGTTCATGCACATTGTTGATCGACTCTCCAACGAAGTTCAATATTTTCCAGAAAAGAAAGATGGTCTCGGAAGGATTAGTCTCTCTCCCCTTCAAAAGTGTACCGCAGCCATTCGTGTCTTGGCGTATGGTTCTGCAGCTGATACGGTCGACGAATACCTCCGGCTCGATTAAACAACCACTCGGTTATGTGTGGAAAATTTTGTGGATGGAATAATATATTTGTTCGGCGATGAGTACTTAAGAAGACCAACACCGGCTGATCTTCAACGTCTACTTGATGTTGGAGAGCATCGTGGATTTCCCGGGATGATAGGAAGCATCGATTGTATGCATTGGGAGTGGAAGAATTGTCCCACTGCACCGCTTGGAAAGGGCAATATTCTCGTGGTTTGGGTAAACCAACAATCGTTTTAGAAGCCGTTGCTTCATACGATCTCTGGATATGGCATGCATTTTTTGGACCTCCAGGTACATTAAATGATATCAATGTTCTTGATCGTTCACCTGTTTTTGATGACATAATAAAATGTCAAGATCCAAATGTCACTTTCTCTGTCAATAGAAGAGAGTATCATATGGTATACTATCTCACCGATGGTATTTATCTGAAATGAGCAACTTTTATCCAATCTATTCCTATACCACAAGCTCCGCAAGCAGTTTTATTTGCTTAACGTCAAGAAGCTATCCGAAAAGATGTCGAGCGTGCTTTTGGAGTCTTGCAAGCTCGCATTTCCATTGTTTAAAATCCAGCGCTGGCTTGAGCTTGGTCGCTATGTAGCAACCGATCCATGTGCTTTCTCGGTCGCTATGTAGCGACCGAGCTGTGTAATCGATTTATTGCGCTTCCTTTTTCCGCGATTAACCTAGGGGTTTTCTGCGGTTTTTGGGAGAACAAGTTTTACCCTTCCGAAATATTTTTGGAAAACGTGTTTTGGTAAAACCCTTATGCATTGAGATTTCTTTTGTTTGGTAATGAGCCAAACTTACGGGGTTTGATAAGATTTATCGTTTCCCTTTATATTTAAAAAGAGAAATCGCGAGATCGTTTCATTGCACGTCCTGTGGCGAAAAGTCGCAGCAAGGTTTTTGATTTTCTCAAGAACTGTGCTGTTTGCATAGGCGTTGGCCATAGGCGCAGTGGCGGCTGGAATTTTCTTACCAGTGTTGTTGTGAACTGCAATTTTCTCTTTCGTACAAAATTTCGTATTTATCCGCGGAAACTTGACTTTTATCTTTCCTTGCCAACCAAGCGTAAACCGTCATGCGGCTTATGGGCTGTTGGTTAATAAATCGTAAGTTGGGCCTTGAGTCATGTCTTTGGTCCCTTTGGGCCGTCTTCTAACTCGAAGCGTTTATTACGGCTTCTTTAAATAAAGAACGAACTTTCCGCGGTTTTTACGGTAATGTTTGATCGATGACTTAGAATGGCGGGAAACATGAAATGGGTTCGCTACGGTCTTCGGGAGATAGCATCGAAGGGTAGACGAGAATGCATGGACTAATCGGAACGGACGCTCGGTCGACGCTCGGTCGCTACATAGCGACCGAGCTCGAGCCAAAGCTCGGTCGCTACGTAGCGACCGAGCGTCCGTTCCGCTCTTCCAAAACGTCGATACGACATTAGTCCATGCATTAAGATCACTCAATCAAGCAAGGAAACATATTAATCTACTCTAAACATTCTAGATCATCACTTAATCATCCTAATCTTCCTAACCCATGAATCCAAAAAGAGTATACTCACTAATCTTCATGATTAACCTTAAACCCATAATAGATTCAAGAGAAATCATGTTATGAAGATGAGATAGACTCAAATTACTCAAGAAAGAAAGATTATATTACTAAAGATTCAAACTTTCTCCAAAATATCAATGTATTTTTAAGAGAAAACAAGATATGATCTAAAATTAGGTCTAAAATGTATTTATAGTAGTTTAAAACTCGAACCGGGTCGACCCGACAAACCCGGGTTTGACCCGAAAGGCAAATGGGTGAGCTGGTCTTGGCATCGACCGCGGACGGCTCCAACCCGCGGCCGTGGTCCGCGGTCTGTCTCATCAAAACTCGACCTCTCGGGCGAGAATCCGCGGACTGCCTTCGTCCGCAGTACACGCCCGAAGCCGACCACACCAACCTCGAGCTCTCTGGTCCGATTCCGCGGACTGGTGTTGTCCGCGGATTCCGTCCGCGGGATGGTCCGTCTCGGCTGATCTCTCGAGAGCGATTCCGCGGCCTGGTCCAGTCCGACCTGGTTGTCCGCGGCTTGGTCCATCTTCTTGCCTTTGCCCCTTTTCTTCATGCTTACCGATCAAACTCTCCAAATTTCAACTCGAGCTCTTTCAAACCTAACATACTACACATGCATATGCTATGTACCTAATTAGACTCTAAATGCATCTTAAATGATCTAAATGAGTATGGAAATCATGCTTAAAAATATGTAAAATCTCAAGACATCATCTTTGCATATGTTTGTGGCTCTACTTCTCTCTACATTATAATCCATGTCGATGATCTAGTGATTTGTGGTAATGATCCTTTAGTCATACGGAAGTTCAAAACATATCTCAGTAACTGTTTTCGAATGAAGGATCTTGGTCTGTTGAAGTATTTTTTGGGCATTGAGGTTGCGCATAGTCCAGATGGCATCTACTTGTCTCAACGAAAATATTGTCTAGAGATTATTAAACAATGTGGCCTCTTGGAGTCTCGGCCAGCTGACACACCAATGGAACAGAATTATAAGCTTCTTTCTTCAATAAGTCCATTCCTTCATGACCCTGCCAAGTATAGGCGACTAGTTGGGAAGTTAGTATATCTAACACATACTAAACCTGAGATATCTTATGCTGTGAACATACTTGCTCAGTCGATGCAGAAACCTCGCTCAGATCATTGGGAAGCAGCTTTGCGCTTAGTTCGCTACTTGAAAGGGTGCCCTGGTCAAGGTATACTCTTGTCGTCTCAGAATAATCTCCAGCTTACAGCATATAGTGATTCAGACTAGGCCGCTTGTCCAGTGACGCGTCGGTCCTTAACAGGCTATCTAGTTTTTTTGGAAACTCACCGGTCTCATGGAAAACAAAGAAACAGAAGACTGTCTCACGCTCTTCAGCTGAAGCTGAGTATCGGGTCGACCCGACAAACCCGGGTTTGACCCGAAAGGCAAATGGGTGAGCTGGTCTTGGCATCGACCGCGGACGGCTCCAACCCGCGGCCGTGGTCCGCGGTCTGTCTCATCAAAACTCGACCTCTCGGGCGAGAATCCGCGGACGGCCTTCGTCCGCAGTACACGCCCGCGGCCGACCACACAAACCTCGAGCTCTCTGGTCTGATTCCGCGGACTGGTGTTGTCCGCGGATTCCGTCCGCGGGATGGTCCGTCTCGGCTGATCTCTCGAGAGCGATTCCGCGGCCTGGTCCAGTCCGACCTGGTTGTCCGCGGCTTGGTCCATCTTCTTGCCTTTGCCCCTTTTCTTCATGCTTACCGATCAAACTCTCCAAATTTCAACTCGAGCTCTTTCAAACCTAACATACTACACATGCATATGCTATGTACCTAATTAGTCTCTAAATGCATCTTAAATGATCTAAATGAGTATGGAAATCATGCTTAAAAATATGTAAAATCTCAAGACATCATCTTTGCATATGTTTGTGGCTCTACTTCTCTCTACATTATAATCCATGTCGATGATCTAGTGATTTGTGGTAATGATCCTTTAGTCATACGGAAGTTCAAAACATATCTCAGTAACTGTTTTCGAATGAAGGATCTTGGTCTGTTGAAGTATTTTTTGGGCATTGAGGTTGCGCATAGTCCAGATGGCATCTACTTGTCTCAACGAAAATATTGTCTAGAGATTATTAAACAATGTGGCCTCTTGGAGTCTCGGCCAGCTGACACACCAATGGAACAGAATTATAAGCTTCTTTCTTCAATAAGTCCATTCCTTCATGACCCTGCCAAGTATAGGCGACTAGTTGGGAAGTTAGTATATCTAACACATACTAAACCTGAGATATCTTATGCTGTGAACATACTTGCTCAGTCGATGCAGAAACCTCGCTCAGATCATTGGGAAGCAGCTTTGCGCTTAGTTCGCTACTTGAAAGGGTGCCCTGGTCAAGGTATACTCTTGTCGTCTCAGAATAATCTCCAGCTTACAGCATATAGTGATTCAGACTAGGCCGCTTGTCCAGTGACGCGTCGGTCCTTAACAGGCTATCTAGTTTTTTTGGAAACTCACCGGTCTCATGGAAAACAAAGAAACAGAAGACTGTCTCACGCTCTTCAGCTGAAGCTGAGTATCTTTCTATGGAAATGGCATGCCAGGAACTCATGTGGGTTAAAGAAGTACTAGTTTTCCTTGGAGTCAAACATGATCAACCTGTGAAGCTCGTATGTGACAGTAAGTCCGCTCTCCATATAGCATCTAATCCGGTGTTTCATGAGAGAACGAAACACATCAAATCAGATTGTCACTTCATTCGAGACGAGATCACGGCTGGTCATCTTACTACTGCTCACGTTTCTACGCATGAAAAACCTCCTGATATATTTACAAAAGCTCTTGGACATCATCAGTTTCGATTCTTAACTAACAAGTTGGGCGCTTGCGACTTGCACGCTCCAACTTGAGGGGGAGTGTTACAATTAAGGATACATTCCTTATTAGATATATGTGTAGCGACCGCATACGGCTCGGTCGCTACGTAGCGACCGAACTCTCCCAGAACGTCGATACGACACGAATCCATGCATTCTCGTCCACTCTTTATTGCTATCTCTCGTGAGCCATGGCTAAACCATTCTTTGTTTCTCATCACTCGAAGTCATCAGTCAAACTTTATGATAAAAACCGCGAGAAGTTTGTTTTTATCGAAGAAACCGTAATAAACGTTTCGAGTCAAAGACGGCCCAGAGAGACCTAAAACGCAACTCGAAGCCCACTTACGATTTCTTAACCAAAAACCCATAAGCCGTATGACGGTTTATGCTTGGTTCGTAAGGCAAGATAAATGTCAAGTTTCCCCTGATAAATGTGAAGTTTCCGAAGATAATCACGAAGATCGGGAAAAATAGAATCTCTCCATTTTTGAGCTATGACGACTTAAGGGCAGAAGGGGAAAGGCGCAAACCGACCTAGGAGCAAGTATATAAGGAGTCCTAGGCGAGAGGCAAAGGGTGATTCGAGACACAGCAAAAAAACTTAGCACTTAGAGCAATTTAGGCAATCTTCCGTTTTTGTTATTCGAGCTGCGACTCAATTAGGTTTGGCAGCTTTAAGGTTTTAGAACTAGGAATCTCGCCGACAGCTCTCGTAGCCCAGGCTCTTACCTTGTTGTAACACTCAAACGTGAATTCGGAATAAGATCTACTTTGCTCTCTTTTCGATTTTTTATATTTTATCGTTTTTATTTCGTGTTCTGATTGCTTGGCGTGTGGTATTAGCAGATATTCGGGACCTCTGGAAAACTAGGGTTCTCCTACTTTCCTAATTTAAACGGAAATCGACAGTGCGAATTTTGGTTCCCACAATCATCTGAATATGAAATAACATCACCAGTAAATCAAAACTGTCATTAATATTCTAAAATAAAGAGATTAGAACAACAGATACACATATTGAATATGAAACACATGTTTTTGGTAATAATGTTTTACAAAAGAGGATAACCTTATTCTTAGAACAATCTACATTGACGAACACAAATTTCTAGTTTCTACAATCACTTCACAAATAATAATATAAACTAGATAATGGTCTGCACCTTGTGCGAAATAATGTAGACCCAAAAAATGTTAATTATATTATTTTTTTATTTAAATCTAAATTATTAGTTATATACATTTTAAGTTAGTATTATATCTAATTTTAATACCCAACAATTGATGTATTAAAGTCTGTATTTTGTTTCATCTTTTTTATTTAGGTGTGTATTTTCAGTCAAATTCTTCTATCTAGTAATAACCAAACTATCTTTAAATAACTTATATTTGAAATCAAATATTTCTTATAGTTGCAGATTGAAAAAATTCTAAATAGCACCTATGCTATTATTAAAAAGGGTTTTTCAAATATGACTTAAAATTTCAAGTCAAACACAAAAATAACTCATGTTTTTTTTAAACTTTTTTTTCCTGTACCCTAGAAGTTCGAGTTATTGACGAAAATACCATTACATTTTTTGTTCTTTTTTTTTTTGAAAATGATTCTTTTACTTTATCATCCACATCTTCACCAAATATTTACAATACTGTCATTGTCATCAATACACTAACCACCATGAACAACCAATTTGAAGCTATCAATGCACCAAAGTTTCGATTTTTACTCTTCATATCTCATTAATTATGCATACAAATCACATCTCTTCAAATTCATCCAAAAAACTAAGATTTTGATTCCAAGCTTTGTAAGGTTCATAGAGATATTGAAGCTCATGATTCGTGGTCATTAAGGACTTGGTAGCTTTTGTAGTGAAGTTCTGGGGGCTTGGAGAAGCAAAGCAAGTAATCTCACAGGCTCAAAGTATGAAATCATTTTTTTTCTCAGATCTGTTCGCGAAGACTTTCAGAAAACTTCGGGAAAACTTTCAAAAGACTTGATGTGTTCTTCATCAAGAAGACTTCCCTAGAAATTTGTCAGAAATTTCTTCCAACTTTCCTTTATTAAAAAAAAAAAACTGAAATCCCAGAGAAGACTTCCCGGATCAATAGGTTAGTTTTGCAATTGACCGAAGTTTGTCAGAAATTTGATTTTTTATAGAAGACTTCCCGAGAAGTCTTCTCAAATTTTATTCTGGGTTTTGGTCAAATATACTCAATTGCAAAAGTATTTCAAGTAGACTTCTTCCGACATTGAGAAGACTCTCAGAAGACGTCTATAGAAGTCTTCTCCGAGAAGACCTCCCGAGAAGTCTTTGATAAAAAGTCAAGTTTCTGACAAACTTTACTCAATTGCAAATTTTCAAGAATTTTTCAAATTCAAAATAAAGTCAATATTTACAAAATAAGACTTCTCAACATGTCTTCTGTAGAGTAGACTTCTTAAGAAGTCTTCCTTCGTAAATTTACAATTGCAAAAATGACCTAAATAGAAGACTTCTTAAGAAATCTTCTCGAAGAATAAAAGACTTCTACGGAAGTCTTCTACGTCAATGTTTAATAAACTTTCATTTTCTCTACAATTAAAATGACTTTTTAATATTTTCTTATTAATTCATGTGTATTAGTCAATACTGGGGCTCCTAGATGAAATTCATAACTTATTTGGTGATAACTATAAGATTTCAAATATTTATGTTTACTAATGTTTCTAGCTAATCCGAGAAGTCTTCTATTAGATTTTCAAGAGTGTTAAGTAACTTCAAGGTATGTTTTTAACTTTCAAAAGTGTTAAGTAACTTCAAAAATATGAAGTAACTTCAAAAATATCAAGTCATGTGGTTTAATGTGTCTTTTTAGATTATAAGGTATAATTTTTAACTTACATGAGATTTAAAATTCCAACTTTCACTTAAAATTCAAGTTTGAACTTTTGTGAATTTGACTAAGTTTTCTTGTGAAGTCTTCTCTCTTAGTTTTAGTAAATTTGACTAAGTTTTTGTGTTGTTGTGTTTTGTTATGAGTGGATAGAATGGTTAAAATCATTTCTTGGTATGTTGTATCAATAATTTCAATAATGTCAAGTACTTTGGAAAAAAACATAAACATATATATACCAAAATCTTTTGATTAACATCTCTTCAAGTTTACAAAAGAATTCAAAACTAAAATAGACCTTAAAAAACTATTAAACATGGAGCTGGATATCATTTCTCAACATAGATAAGCTTGGACTCCACTTGACATCATTCCTTTACCACTTTCGGTAGAAGACTTCGGAAGACTTCCCGAAGACTTTGTGGGAAGTCTTCTAACATAAAATATATTAGAACAAGAGTCTTCTGAGAGTCTTCCAAGAGTCTTTTAAGAGTCTTCCAAGAGTCTTCTAAGAATTCTTTCAAAGTCTAACTCAGATCTGAAAAAATCTGCATATTCAAAAGCATTCAAATGACTTCAAAACAGATAAAACTTCAAAAATAATTTTTTATACTTAAATAATAAACAAAACAGTCACATTAAGTTGAATCTATAGCATTTAATAATCTAATATATAAAACACACAATAATACTATCCAAAAATTTTAAATCTACCTTTGAAGGAGTGAAAGATGAGAACCATGTAATGAAAAATTTGCAAAAAAAAGATAAATTAATGAGAAAAACATAAGAAAAAAATGAGAAATAGATTTAAAATTTGGTGTTTTGATGTTCAAAGAGATTAGAGAGAGGTTGGAGAGTTTTAGAGTGAGAGACATTATAATTTTGTTGCAGCCATTTGTGAGGAAGAAATAGAATGTGTGAACTTTCTTTATATATGGAGACAAAAATTCAAATTAGGTTAAATATTTTAGCGTTTGATACACAAAGCTAAACACATGTAGGTCAATTTTTTTAATAAAAAAGTTGAGATTCTAAAATCAAACCCTAAATATAAACAATACTATAACATATGTTACTAAACTCTAAACCAAAGTCTTCTCGGAGACTTCCAGACCCTATAATCAAATAACTAAGTAAAACACTTCCTTAAACTTAAAAGAAACTTAGAAAGTGTTTAAATCAAGTAATTAGATAGTCACTAAACACATATATATCAAACTAAAAAAAAATATATAATATTTCAAAATCTAACCCTAAACATACCAACAATACTATAACATATGTTACCAAACCCTAAACCGAAGGCTATCATGACTCAATCTACATTCATTCATCTATGTTAAAAGTAATTCAATTTCAGTAAAACTAAATTTTCACCATTTAGAAATGTTTATTAATACATGATTTTGATTTTTTCTCTTACAAAATATTATTTTATAAAAAATTTTAATTACTAGATCTAATACATGAGAAAACTTCCACTAGAAGACTTCTGGAAGACTTCGATTTAGGCGGGAAACCTGAATTCTTTTAAAATTTAGGCGGGAACCCTAAATTCTTTTAAAATTAGGCGGGAACCCTAAATTCTACTAAAATTTAGGCGGGAACCCTAAATTCTACTAAAATTTAGGTGGGATATGTCAGAAAACTTCTTGGAAAGTCTTCCAGAACCTATAATAAAATAACTAAACAAAAAAACACTTCCTTAAACTGTTAAGATACTTAGAAAGTGTTTAAATCAAGTTATTAGATAGTCACTAAACAGATATAGGTCAAAAAAAAATTTAAAAACAAAAGATAAGATTTCAAAATCTATCGCTAAATATACCAACAATGTTATAACATATGTTACCAAACCCTAAACCAAGGACTATCATGAGTTAATCTTCTTTCACTCATCTATGTTGAAAACAATTCAATTTTAGTAAAACTAAATTTACATCATTTAGAAATGTTTATTATTACATGATTTCAATTTTTTTTCCATCAAAATATTTTTATAAAAAATTTAAATTATTTTTAAGATCTACTGAAACTTACAAGATAGGGTTATCATCGTAAAACTCAACACATATTTTTTATTTAGTCATAAGAGCATGTCCAATGATTAGAATCCATGATGGGTTATAATCATTAGTTTAATTTTTAATTTTAGGTTTTGTGAAGTTTAGAAGCCATGGTAATGTAATTAAATTTAAATTTTACAAAACTTATAAATGATTGGATTTCATAAAATTTAAACAAATAAGGCATAAAAACAAATTAAACCAAATGTCACTAAGATACATCAATTATATCCATTGTTAAACTAAATGTTCTTCACAAATACAACAGAGAAAGCAAAAGATGTTGGGTTTGCAACATCATTCTACCCAGGTTCCACATGTTAATGACGATCAATGCAGCGCTCTCGCAAGACATTAAGCAACTCTGTTTCCTCAAGATACTGAACAGATGTTTGATAAACTCTGGACGCTTCTCTATCTCTTTAACCCCACGATCTTCCCCATTAGCGCCGAAACCACACCCACAAATATGACATAACTTCTCTTTAGCAGTATTTACCTAACTGCTGCATAAAGAAGTATCAGTTTTGACGTACAGTAGAGAGGAGACCTCAATAGGAGTTGATATCTTCTTCTCACAGATTTTCTCGTATTTTTTCTTCTTGTAAACAGCTTTAAGACCCTGCCATGGAAGACTGAAACAGGAGGTTCATGAAACAAAAAATACAAAACAAAATACAATGCTGGCTAGTTTCATTCAAGTCGGAAAAAGCCAACACACCTGCTTCTTAGGAAATAGAGAAGCACATATCCAAGAGACTCAAGATCATCACGTCGACTTTTCTCTGTGAAACCAAAGTATATGAGCATAGAGTTATAAGCGATCTACTACATAAACAGAACAGGTGGAAGCATTCCTTTAGCAAGTCCAAAGTCAATAAGATAAACCTGATTAACTCAAACTTATCATTCCCTTATCAAAGCTTCAGATGGAGAAGAGAAACTACAGTAGACATACCTGATTCGTCTTCCTCCCTAGGCCCATGAGGAAGTTATCAGGTTTGACATCTCTATGCAGATACCCACCCTTTGGAGTGTACATACTCTATCCTCGTTAGCTGTAACAGTAATAGGATAAAAGAAACAGGAATCAGACACTAGAACGATCAATTGTAAGCAGCCAGAAACACATGCCATACCATTTGATCAGCTAACAACAAGATCGTCTTTGGCGAGAACTTCCTCCCGCAATACACGAACAGATCTTCAAAACTTGAGACTATCTTGCAACTTCTTACTAAGCCTAGCCATGGCGATCTCTTTGATAGCAACCACGGTTCCATCTACAAGATGCCTCCCTTCCCACCCCACCGAAAACGAACCCGACCCGATTTGTCGTCCCACCGCGTAATCTCCGATTATCCACCCGCTCCTCCCCACCGCCGCCGCCGCCGCCGCCAACTGAGCCATGTGTTCCTCCTCCTCCTCCGCCTTAGAGAATCTGAAATTGAATAAATTTTGTAAAATCAATTTGAGTTGAGAAGGAAAGGGATTCAATTGGCCGTATTTAGAGATACTGAATCAGAGACATAGAAAGAATACGAACCTTCACGGTTATTTCATGTATGGATTTGGAGAGATTTCTCAAAACCATCGAGCAACATCGACGAACTCGATTTCTCAAAAAAAAAAAAAAAAAAAATCGACGAAGAGGAAGAGAGAACTGCCCAATAACAAAGGGGCACGTATGGGGTGTTTATCGGTTCTAAGAGCACCGGCATTAATGACCGGTTGGGGTTCATAATTTGAATTTTTTATCAATTTTTTTAAAAAAAATAAAAAAAAAAAAAATTGACCAATAGCGGGCCGCCACTGAACAGTGACGACTCGGATTCATACGGAAGGAGCGTGGCGAGACAGGATCATTACTGTAGCATATTATAATATTTTTTTTCTGGGGAAGCGTGTGAACTCCACCCACGAACCTCTAATGCTGGTGCTCTAAGGGCATCCCGGTCTTTTAGCCGGGTTTCTTAACTTATGATTTGACACTTTTTTACTTATTTTTTTTTTTTTTACAGTTTTTCAGCTAAGAAACGGTTCTTATATCTCTTATTTAAGAGACAGTTCTTAACTTTTCTTAGTTAAAATCTAAGAAAAGCTAAGAACCGTCTCTTACCCGAAGTTAAGAACCGAAGTTAAGAACCCCAATTAAGAGACTGGGATTAATGATGGTCTAAAAGTGTTATATTAGACACCGGTTCTAGTCTTTTGTCTCATTTTTTGTTTATTTATTTTTTATTTTTTTTAGAACCTGTTATTAAAGCCTCCGTTGGAGATGGTTTAAGGAGATTATTGTAATTTCACTAGCTTTTTGGGTTATTTTTGCATTTGATTGAATATGTGGTACACTTTTGTATTCAAAATCAAGTTTTAAGTCATTTTTGACAATTTTCCTATTAAAAATATGATAAGTAATAAAAATAACTTAAAAATATGGAGAAGATGACAAGTAATACAAAATCACTTCTCAAATAATAGCATAGATATATATATTCTTAATTTGTGAAAATAAAACTTCACACCTAAATAAAAGATTGATCTATATCTTTGGTTTTTATATGTCGTTACTTAAACTGGAGTTTATTCCGTACGACGGGAGATTGAAAGGAATAATCTTATATATTAAAACAGAAGTCACAACCTTGATTCATGTGTGATTTTTAAAAAACAATGGACTTAATGGACATATTCCTAGAAAGTCATGTTAAATTTAATATCGAATCTTATCATTTAAATTTCGGGCCTACCAGAAATTTTTATTGGGCAATCAATAATTGGATTTAAACAATAGATGATTCATTCGATTTATAGATACTATAAATTAAATATATATAATTTAATATTATAATACTATACCTCTATATGCTAAATATTTAAATATTTGTCGATGTTTACTTTTTAAACTATAAAGATTTTTTTTTTAATAACAAAAATCATATTATCTAACAATGATTAATCTTTACTACATTAAACCAATCAAAACAAATTTTAAACTATATAGTTTATTTTAAAAATTGAACAAAAACTAAATATTTAATTATTTACTCGATAATATAAATCTCTCAAGCGAAAAGTTTAATTTTTTAAAAACTTTATAAATTTGTGAAATGTTACAATATCTTTGAATATGATAATAAAACAATATTTTACTAATCTTTATATATATAGTTACGATTTTAATAATGAAATAATAATCCAAAAATATATATAGAAGAAGATACAAATATATGTGAAAGTTTGAAATAATCTATTCAATGAAAAAATATACCGTAAACTTATTATGTTTTAAAAATTGATAGGCACATATATATTATAATATATACCAATTTAAAATTAAAAACAAAATGTTTATATAAAAAATAAATGAAAACAAAACACGCGCGGTTGCGTGTATCGAGATCTAGTTGTCGGTTATTTTACTATCGGATATCAACAAATATCCTTCCATATTTATCATATATATATTTTATAATATAATTATTAAATAAAAAGAAAATCGGTTAGAAGTAGCAAAAATAAAATAATAACTTTATTATGCCTTTTTTTATCTGTGATTAATTCTATTCGTATACAAATAGAATATGCTATTTTATTCTCATCTCACTCTATATATATATATATATATATATATATATATATATATATATAACGCCCTAACCCTAACAAACATTAATCAAGACTCTTCAGCTTCTCAATTCTTTGTTGGTAATCACTCCGTCCCTATTTATACTATTATTTCCAAATAATATTTGTTTGCAACTATTATCAGATGTTTCAACACGGGGAAGTCATGTCATGATCTTTTTGTGTTTTAATCTCTTTTGTCGCAATATTTCAGATCGCTATTTTTTTTTGGGTATAGTTCATTGATAGATTGTTTGTTTTCTAAAAAATCAGTTCCTACTAGTCAAAATCCTATATTTGTAACAATTTTTTCTTCACTTGTGTTGTTTTCAGATTGCGGAGAAAAAGACAAAAAAGAATCGACATGGCGAAGCAAGAACATAGCAGCAGCATCTTGGAAGCACTTGACGTTAAAAAGGTTACATGGTACCACGTCACGACGGTTATAATCTCCGGTATGGGTTTCTTTACGGACTCATACGATCTCTTTGTTATATCTCTCGTTACGAAGCTCCTTGGCCGTATCTACTATCATAACCCTGGCTCCTCCTCTCCGGGAAACCTCCCTGATGGCATCTCTGCTGCCGTGAGCGGTGTGGCCTTTGCCGGAACATTTATCGGACAGATTTTCTTCGGGTGTCTCGGTGACAAGCTCGGCCGTAAGAGAGTCTACGGCTTGACTCTTGTGATCATGACCGTATGCTCGATTTGCTCTGGTATTTCCCTTGGCAGCGACCCAAAAACCGTCATGGTAACGCTCTGCTTCTTCCGCTTCTGGCTCGGGTTTGGCATCGGTGGTGACTATCCTCTCTCGGCTACGATCATGTCTGAATACGCCAACAAAAGTACACGTGGCGCGTTCATAGCAGCTGTTTTCGCTATGCAAGGATTTGGGATCTTGGCCGCGGGATGTGTGTCGTTACTCGTCTCTGCTATCTTCGACCATCAGTTTCCGTCTCCAGCCTATATGGTCGACCCGGCTGCCTCAACCGTCCCGCAGGCAGATTACGTGTGGAGGATCATTCTCATGTTAGGCGCTGTACCGGCTCTATTAACTTACTACTGGCGTGCGAAGATGCCTGAAACAGCTCGCTACACTTCTCTAGTCGCTAAGGACCCGGAGAAAGCGGCTTCAGATATGTCTAAGGTTCTCGATGTAGACATTGAAGCCGGTTTTGCGAAGAATGACCAAGCTAGGGTTTCTTCAGACGAGTTTGGCTTGTTCTCCAAGAAATTCCTCCGCCGCCACGGGCTCCACCTGCTCGGAACAGCCACCACATGGTTCCTCCTTGACATTGCTTTCTACAGCCAAAACCTCTTCCAGAAAGACATCTTCACCACCATTGGTTGGTTACCCTCGGCGAAAACCATGAACGCAATCCAAGAGCTGTACCAGATCGCTAAGGCACAAACCCTAATTGCTCTTTGCGGCACCGTTCCTGGTTACTGGTTCACCGTAGCTTTAATCGACTGGATGGGACGGTTCAAGATTCAGGTCCTTGGATTCTCTTTTATGACGGCTTGCTTGATTGGTCTAGCCATACCGTATCACCATTGGACCTTACCACATAACCGAATCGGTTTCGTTGTTCTCTACTCTCTCACGTTTTTCTTCTGCAATTTTGGACCTAACGCAACTACTTTCATTGTCCCGGCTGAGATTTTTCCAGCGAGGCTAAGGGCGACTTGTCATGGTATCTCTGCGGCTTCGGGTAAAGCCGGTGCGATGGTTGGTTCTTTTGGTTTTGCTGCTTTGGTGAAGGCTGTGGGGATGAAGACAACCTTACTGATCATGGCAGGAATCAGTTTTGTTGGCTTGTTGTTCTCGTTTCTTGTTCCGGAGCCTAATGGAAAATCGCTTGAGGAGCTTTCCGGCGAAGCTGAACCGGAGAAAATTTAGGAGAAGATTATTGTTTAGATTTCTTTTGGTTTTTTTACTTGATTATCGTGTTTAGTTAGGATATTTCTTTTTGTTTTTATTCGATTTAAATATTTTTTTTTTTGTTTCCGAATTATCCTACTTTTATTATCAGATTTATATTATTTAAAAGATGACACTTTTTATTACTCTCTCAGTCTCAGCTATTATGTTTTCGTTATATGAGTTTATTCTTGGGTTCACCCCATAGGGTGAATCTAAATTCGATATTTCATTATTTCATTATTTCAAATTTGATATCTTTTAAAAAAGGAAACAAAATATCATCAATTTATATTATGTTTTTAAAATAAAAAAAGTAAAAAAAAAATAGTAGCTACAGTTTAAAGAATTAAAAAAATCTTTTTAACGTCGTCAGCAAAACACTAAACCCTAAATCCTAATCCATAAACCCTAAATCCTAATCCCTAAACCCTAAATCCTAAACCCTAAACTCTTTGGTAAACCTAAACCCTTGGGTAAACTCTATTTTATTTTTTTTTTTTAATTGTTTTAGGAGTTATTCTTGGCTTCACCTCTTAGGTTCACCAACCAATAGGATCTCATTATTTCATATATGATATTTTTTAGAAAATGAAACAAAATATCATCAATTTATATTATGTTTTTAAAATAAAAAAAGTAAAAAAAAAATAGTAGCTACAGTTTAAAGAATTAAAAAAATCTTTTTAACGTCGTCAGCAAAACACTAAACCCTAAATCCTAATCCATAAACCCTAAATCCTAATCCCTAAACCCTAAATCCTAAACCCTAAACTCTTGGATAAACCTAAACCCTTGGGTAAACTCTAAACCTTTGGGTAAACCCTAAACCATTGGATAAATCATAAACTCTAAATAAAAACACTAAACTCTAAACCCTAAACCCTTGAGTGTTTTAGTGTTTAGTGATTTTGATTTAGAGTTTAAGATTTATCCTAGAGTTTAAAATTTATCCTAGAGTTTAGGGTTTACCCAAGAGTTTAGGGTTTACCCAAGGGTTTAGGGTTTAGGATTTAGGGTTTAGGGATTAGGATTTAGGGTTTAATGTTTTGCTGACGACGTTAAAAATATTTTTTTTGTAATTACTAATATTTTTTATTTATTTCTTTTTACTTTTTAATTTAAAAAGATAATATAATTTGACAATATTTTGTTTCCATTTTTAAAAGATATCAAATATTAAATAACACAATCCTATTGGTTGGCCCTAGGGAGTGAACCCAAGAAAAATTCTCGTTATATTCCATTATGTTTTCTAGGTCAATCAGATTTCTATAATGGCAATAGTAAATACGGCTATTAATAGTAATCATTAGTCTTATGAAAAAACTAAAAAATACAACAATAGAACAGAGGATATTATCGAGATATATCATATGAATGCTTGATTGTTTTTTTTTTCTTATTATCTTATACTGTATATTAAAATAGAAATTATGATTTCATGTATAAAATAAATATTCTTTTATAAAAAGATTATATTATTTTTTTAAAATTATATACATTATTCGTACTAACAGAATTACAGATTAAGAATAATCTAATACTCTATATTTTGTGTGGTCCATATATAAAAAATTTGAAGGTTCAAAAAATTATTCCATGTATTAGTACATGATTCATAAACAAAATACATTTTAAAATTTTGATTCTTGCAATATTACAAAATTAATAATTCTTATAAATACACATCTTAATAAACATTCCAAAAAACATTTTTCTGCTTACACTATTATGTTAGTTTACAAATCTGTTAAGATACTCTGATAAATATTTTTCCAAAATTTTTAGTAATAAAAGAGGATATTCAAGATAAATAATTTTTGCACGTAAGAAATGATATAAGAAAATATATAAACTGAGTTTTAGTAGATTTAATGCCTGGTTTTGGTTTTAATGGTTGTTGGTGATATTGAAGATACTAACATTGTCATGAATAAATAATCAAAATGAAAATGTTTGAATAAAATTAACATAATTAGAAAAAAAATGGTATTTTTTTAATTGGTTAAACTTTTAAGGTGAATAAGGAAAAGTAGGAACAAAAAAATTCATGATTACCATATTGTTGGTACCATTATTCATGTACTTTCATGATTACCATCAATAAAAGTATTTTTCACAAATATCTTCTTCGTTAAGAGGAAAAAGACTCTTATATTCTTATTATATATATATATAATAAATAATTATTAAATAAATAAAAATAAATAAAAATAAAAATTTTGAATTAAGAACCAAAACTCTTATACCCTTGTTTTATATATAGTTTTCGAATAATACATTTTCAAATTCGAACTTTTTGCTAAATTTTTTTTTAAAAATTTTAATTTTCAAATTTTCTTTTTGAAATTCAAAAATCTAAGTATTTATTTATATATTTATTAGAATCCTAAACTCCACGTTTTAAAATGCTACTCCAACCCTCAACTCTAAACCTAAGTCTAAATTAGTTAACCATAGGGTTATAAGTGCATTTTTACCTCTTTAAAAGTGAAGATAAAAATGGTTCCGGTAAACATGAAAAGTAGTATTAGGAATGTGGTAATTTTCATGTTTACCACATTATTGGTACCATTATTTATGTTTACCACCACTAAAAAGAAATTTTCAAAAATATCTTCTTCATTAAGAGTAAAAAAACTCTTATACCCTTGCTACATATATATATATATAATATATTCTTATTATATATATATAAATAAATAATTTTTTTTAAGTTTTCGAATTATACTTTTTCAAATTCAAATTTTTTTGTAATTTTATTTTTGAATTTTTCTTTTTGAAATTCGAAATTATTTTTGAATCTATTTTTTTTTTAAAAAAATATTTTTTTTAAAGTATGTATTTATGTGGAAGCCCATTGGTACAGTGGTTTGATCAAAGGGTTCATTAAGAGTTATACACCAGGAAGTTTGAGTTTCAGTTTCTGGAAAAGGCGAATTATGCGGAATATTAGAGAAAAATCTTGATCTTCGGCATGGCGCAAGGAGTACCGTCAGGAATGGATCTCATAGGGTGGCTCAGGGTGATGCAGTCATACGGAAATCCTTACAAGGCAGGTAAAATTGTCGGTTGTAGTATCGCCTATGTAATGTTTCTCATAATTTGTAATAGCAAAATTAACCAATGTTAAAAAAATATTTATTTATATATTTATTAGAATCCTAAATTCTTCATTCCAAAAATCATACCTCAGCTCTCAACTTTAAATCTCAAGTTTAGATTAGTTAATCATAGGGTTATAAATATTTTTTTTCTTTTTTAAAAGTGAAGGTAAAAGTGGTTAAAGTAAATATGAAAAATTGTATTATGAATGCAATAATTTTTGCAATTCACTTTAGGCAATTTCTCAAGCAAGAATTCATAAAATCTCAATGTTGAGTTTGATCACAAATTTTAAGTCATTTTTGAAAGAACCTATTTTTTATCAACAAAAAGCCCTATATATAAACCAATAAAAATTCTAGAGATATTGTTTAACTAAAAACAAACATTATATCAATAAATTTTTCACCTATAATTTTTTGACAAAACAAACCAATAATTTTCCAGATCAAATAATTTAACATACTAATGTTTTATCAAATGATTAAGCACATCTTTACTATTAAAAAAGAAATATTCTGAAAAATCTACAAGATTGTTGCACTCTTTCATTATATTATAATACTTTGTTCTTACTATAAATTTAGACTAACAATATGTTACTATATATTTTTCGAACAATAATAATTTGGTCAACTTTTATTTAATAGGTCCACCTATTTTTGTATGCGTTAATATTATATACTTTATACCACTTCTATACTTTATTTAGTAAAACTTTATAGTACATGAAAAATATGAGAAATGCTCTTTCAGTGTCTCATGTTGACTTTATAATTTACGTATATATAAAGTGGATCATGTGTTTTATACTATAAAATATTAGAATATACATTTTGTACAATTATGAAGTTTTGGCCTTCTTATAGATAAAAATATCAGATAATTTGAGGTTTTCAGTTTAAATATCGGGTAATTCGGATTGTTCGGATAAAAATATTTGATAGTTTAGCTGATTTTTAATAATTTGAATAAAAAAATATTTAAGTAATTCAGTTTTCCGGATAATTCATGTTTTCGAGTAATTCATTAAATAGTATTTTTAAGATATTCGGTTATTTAAAAATTAAATATAATTAATATCTATAAGTGTATAATTTATATTTTACATATTTAGGTATCCATTTGGTTCTCAGTTATTTATGAAATTCTGTTCAATTTTAGTTTCGTTTTTTCCGGGTAATATATTTGTCCAAACCTATACAATATCTCGTATAAAAATTCATTTAAAATAGTTTATTCAATTGCAAAAACAAATCTGCGTTTTTGTAATCTAGTATTTCTTTAAATTATTTGATAAAAATTGGAGAAAAATTAAACCGTGTAGTGTAGTTTGGACAGTTTGACCGCACACTTTGGCCCATATGTTCACAGTTTTGGAGTTCTTTCCCATTACGCAAGGAAAAAGTGGAAAACTAAAGACGAGACTGAAAGAGATCAAAGATTCAAATTGCTGGTTTATAAGGTCAGTAAATCAGCGAAACACAACAATGGAAAAACAAGTACCCCTCTTAATCTCATGAGGTTTAACAACAAGCATCCTTATTCGAAACAAAGCTCCTTTATCATCTTTTCACAGATAAAAGCCGGTCTAAGAGAGGCAAGAGTAAGCGAGGTCCTTCTCTTCCTTCAACTCCTCTGCTGTCAAATCCATCTTCTTCCTCGATGCTTCATCGATCGGTAAACCTTTGAACAACATCAAACAACACACATCAGCAATCACTAACTCTTTTAAAACATTTTGTTTTTACTTTGGTAAGAGAAAAAATATGTATACCTTGGACAATAGACCACTCTCCATTACGGCAGGTTACGGGGAAAGAGTAGATAAGTCCAGCTGGAACGTTGTATGATCCGTCTGAGTATACTCCCATTGAAACAAATGTGCCCTGACAAATTAAACAAACAATATATTTAGTTATTATAGTTTATTTAGTACACAAACAATCAACTGGTTCGAAATTGAAAAGAACCTCGGGGGTTCCAAGGACCCAATCACGGATATGGTCACAAGCTGAGCTAGCTGCAGAGAGTGCACTAGACAGCTTCCTGGCCTTGATAATAGCAGCTCCACGTTGTTGAACGGTAGTGATGAACTCTCCATTCAACCTACATACATTAAACAATTTCAAGGATCGTATATATAAACAATTAGATTGAGACACTAAAAGGGGATTTAAAGATTTTTTTACCACTCGTCGTCCTTGACAAGCTCACGCACTGGCTTCTCCCCAGAAGAAGTCTTGACGCTAGCGTGGTTGACATCTGGGTACTGGCTCGACGAGTGGTTTCCCCAGATAATCACGTTCTTGACATCAGACACCGGCACGCTTAGCCTTTCAGAGACCTGTCCCAACGCCCTGTTGTGGTCAAGCCTCGTCAAGCAAGTGATGTTCTTCTCAGGGATGGACGGTGCAAACTCCTTAAGGATCAACGCGTTGGTGTTTGCAGGGTTTGCAACAACCAAGACCTATAAAAAAAAAAAAAAAAAAAAAAAAAAAAACAGAAACTATATTATCATTCACAGTAACAATCTCATGATGTGATGGCTGATTCGAAAAATGACTCATCATCAAATATCAATCATCACCTTGCAGTTTGGTGCGGCGTGCTTCTCCAAGGCAGCGGCTTGAGACTTGTAAATGGAAACGTTCTTGGACATGACATCCTTCCTCTCCATTCCTTCTTTCCTCGGGAAACCACCAACCATAACTGCAACGTTGACGCCAGTACAGCCTTCAACGGCGTCAGTCGTAGCCACCACACCTTTGAGAAGAGGGAAAGCAGCGTCGATCAACTCCATTTTGACACCGTTCAAAGCTTCAGCGGCGGGAGGGATATCAAGCATGTGGAGGATCACAGGCTGGTCTGCACCAAGCATGATTCCTCTCGCAATCATAGGGACTAGAGCGTATCCGATTTGTCCTGCAGATTTGTACAAACACACACTTGAATACGATTCTTTTTAGATCTAACAAATACATACTTAGATCCAATAGATCTCAAGAGCTAGAACTACACTATGATTCATCGATCGGACGATACGAAACAATAACTTTGAGTTCGCTAACCAAAGATCTGATACTAGATCGGAGAAATGTGAAGTTACCTGCAGCTCCGGTGACGAGAACGCGAACTGGATCCTTCGCCATCTGATCGATTGGGAAAAATATCGCTGGAGAAAGAACTCGTTGATTTTCTCAGTCTAGCGGAGAGAAGAGCTTGAAGGCGTGAAGATGGGCTGAGGTTTATTTATTAGTCATGATGAAGCTTCAGATCCATGGTGTGTTAGCCACGTCAGCTTATGCAATCGAATATCTTGAACGTGGAGATTACGTTTATCGTATAAATTTCTTTAATGGGCCAACGTTTACATAAACAAGCTCATATTTTTAACCAGAGTCTTTAGCTTTTAGGCGATTTTTGTATGCGTCGGGCTGAGAGGCCTTAATCCATGCTTAATATTCACTTTTAAAAAAAATCATTTATATACAACAATTATGGTAAAAGAAAATTCCTAAAAATGTAAATATCATTCAACAAAGGGCAATTCTCTCTCAATTAAGTTTTTATCACAAAATAACCATCAAAGAAAAACATGACCAAAATAGCTCTTTTTATTTTTTGAAATTTTTAATATTTATATTTTTATAACTTGAAACTCTATCCCCAAAACTTCACCACTTGATTCTAAACTATAAGTCTAGTTTAATTAATCTTAGAATAAAAATAAATTTTTATTTTTAATAAAACTTATTTTGATTATTTTTTAAAGGCTATTTTTGCGAAGATAAACTAAAATGGTTGTCCTGTAGAATTTCTTTTCAAACAAGACGAGAGTAAATAATTTGACGCGGGGTGAATAATTTTATTAACATTATATTAACAAACGAAAAGAGAAAGAGGAGAGATTCAACAAGATGTTCGTTGTTTCCAAAATATACACAAGTGTTTTTATTCAAAATATCAATAATATATAATATAACATATCACTTATCTTGCTATGTCACATAGCCTAAATGCATAGAGTGGTTTCCAGTTTTTTAGAAGTTATTTGATGCAATTTTTCTACAAAATTTTTGAAATGAAAATGTCGGAGTGAATATAGCATATATTATTAAAACTGAAATACACTTTACTGTTTGGAAACATGAATATTAGTATAACTGAGAATTGTTTGAAAAAGTGAATAGCAGTATTACATTAATTGTATTTCCATATTTCACTCATATCAACAAATTTATTAATTATGTTACCTTAACAATATTTCACATCATTAATTATATTACCGTAATAATAATAGTGTAGATTTTTATTTATTAGTTAATCAATATTAATTTTGTGCCAATTATAAAATAAAAAAAGTAAAATAACTAAGTTTTGCATAAAGTTAAACGTTTGGTTTAGTTTGTTTTACTAAAACTTTTTTTTTTAATTTCAATCGGTGGAAAATTACGTAGCCAAAAACATAATTCAAAGACATGTTTTGTGAATAAAATCATAACTTAGATCAAAATAATAAAACTAGATTACATTTATTGTCACTTAATTTTTCACTCAATATAATTGTCTTACTAAATAAAAAAACTCATTCTATTTCACTTAATTTAGCCAAACACATAGAAGAGGTTTTTTTATTAATTTATAAAATCAGTTAAGCATGAACACTAGATATCCACTTAGGTACGAGTTGTTACTTTCGGGTATCGTTTTTTTTTTGTTTTAAAATTACTCACTCTTTGAATATTATAAATTTATGTGTGAGTTTTGAGTTGAGTCCTTTTGAGTCTGGATGAGTTAGCTTTTGATGTATGACCCTAAAAATATCTAAATAATCAATGTATTTGGAACATTTTGGATATTTGTACCAAAAATAACCATATTATCCGATTCGATATAGGTGTTTTGAATACAATTAGTTATATTACCACATATCTAAAATATAAAACACTAATTATGAAAACAAATATTAATGTATAAAAATATAGGTATAGTGCTCTTTTATTAATTTCATTAATTATATTATTTTAACAATACATCACATCATTAATTATATTTACCGTAACAATACAACAAATCATTAATTATAATATACCACAAAACTAATAGTGCAGGTTTTTTATTTATTAGTTAATCAGTATTAATTTTGTGCAATTTTAAAAAACAAAAATGTAAGATAACCAAGTTTTGCATATGGTTTAATAGTTTGGTTTAATCTGGTTTACTAAAACTTGTTTTTGTCTTAGTTCCAATTGGTGAAAAATTGCATATCCAAACACATAATTCAAAAGCATAATTTATGTGAACAAAATAATAATTTAAATCAAAATAACTAAAACGTATTACATTTATTGTCACTTAATGTTTCACTTCATATAACTATTTTACTAAATAAAAAATTCTTTCTATTTTTCTTATTTGTTCCAAATATATAGAAAGAGTTTTCTTTTTAATTTATTCAGTTAGGTATGGACATTCAGATACTCATTCAGGTACAAACTGTTTCTTTCGGGATTAAACTTTTTCGGATTTTGAAATTAGGCGCCGCTTGGATATTATAAATTTATGTATGAGATTTGAGTTAGGTCCTCCCAGGTCTGAATGATTTTGATTCTGATGTGCAAAACATAAAAATATCTAAATAACCAATGTATATGAAACGGGTTCTGATATTTGTACAAAAATCATCTTATTACCTGATTCAGTCCGAATCTTTTGAATACAATTAGTTATACGACGACACATCTTAAATATATAGTACTAATTATAAAATAACAAAAAAATATATAAAACCGTAAAAATCAACCCCCGCACAGACGTGCGGATAAATCTCTAGTTAAAATTAAGATGAGAAATGCAAGAGATACTGTACTGCAAAAGAAAACAAAAGTAAAAGTGTAGATAGAAACAGAAGAGAAAGACTACAAAAATACTAATGTCAACTACATGTACAAAATCAAGGTTGATATTTATTTGTAGTTAATCAAAATATACGTCTTCTTTCAATTTGTTTTTTATATATGTTTTTCTGAGAAAAACATCAATATTTTACATTTATATGGGGTCATATTACACTCTTATAAAATATAAATATCAAACTTTTAACTTTAAAATAAAAATTTAGTGTAGAATATAGTCTCTTAAATGTAGATTAGATTGTTTTTATGTAATACTAGTAATATATATTTTCCAAAGGATATTTTAGAATATAGTCTCTTTAATGTAGATTAGATTTTTTTTTTTTGAAACTTTAGATTAGATTTTTAAAGTCTTAATATTTAAACCGAAATCGTAGCTGTCTTTGTAGAAAATGCATGTCATTACATGTTTGACACTGTTCAGGTGCACAACTGTATATTTTTATAAATAATTATTGGAATTTTTTTTTTTCTAGACAAGGGATTTCAAGTTTCAATTCGTGGAGAATTCAAGAAACACAATGAAGTAATATATGATTATTATTATTATTTATATACATTTTATGACTTAGTGATTGTGAAAAAGAAGGCAAATAATAGAGAACTATATGGAAAATATATTTTCCTTAAGTTGAAAATAAAACATTCATAATAATAGTGATTGTGATTGTACCGGGCACATTTATAGAATACAGAACATTCAAAACCAACCACTAATGTTTAATATAAATATAAAAAATCTCATACGGTAATGTAAATGGTTTTAATTTTAAATGGTGACGCCACATTCTAATTAAATAACAATTAACCCACAAAAGAAGAATAAAAGCAAGTTTTCAGAGAAAGAAAACAAGCAAACAAATTAGGGATAAGGAAAGACAATCTCTCTCTCTCAATCTCTCTCTCAAGGCCGTCTCTCGTTTTTCTTCTAAAGTTTGATTTCGTCTCTAATTCGTTACCGTCCCATTTTTTTTTCAAAAAAAGATACTCAATCGAATCCGAAGACCTTTTTTCAGTTCTCTTCCCTTTCATTATCCTTTTCTCCTCCTCAACCTGATCTGAAACTTTTGTCAGAAACAGAGTTTTCTCGATTACGATTGTGGTCAATTGGTAAAAAATTTAGTCAGCAGAAGCGTAGCTCAATCAATTAGATTACTTTGTGATAATTCGCAAGCAAATGGATTACTTTGATCAATTCAGCGATTAGGGCTACTTGATTCGGTCTGAGTGGTGGTTATAGATTCTACCGAGCTAGGGAGGGAACACGATTGAAGATCTGGGTCAACTTGGGTTTTCTCTGGATTAGCTTATCGGGTCTGATTAGAGGCGAATTAGGGTGAGATAGATCGAATAAAGAAGGCTGCTTTTTGATTTGAAACTATGGACCGTGTGGTTGGTGGCAAGTATAAGCTCGGACGTAAACTCGGAAGTGGATCATTCGGTGAAATTTTTATAGGTATATTGAGAATATTCTTCTTTGTGGTAATCTCAATCTCAAAGTTTTTTTATTATTATTAATCAGGTAAGAATGTGCAAACTGGAGACGAAGTTGCCGTGAAGCTTGTAAGTCACAACAACGTTTGACTATCTTCCTTTACTTTGTTCGCATGATTAAGGATTTGTGTGTTTGTGCAGGAACCTGCGCGTGCCAGGCATCCTCAACTTCATTATGAGTCAAAGCTCTATATGCTTCTTCAAGGAGGAAGTGAGTTTCTTTCTTTCTTTACTTGAGTATTCACTCTTTGGCGTTTTTTGTTCATTATATTTACACTTGTTTTCGCTGAAGCTGGTATTCCTCATTTGAAATGGTACGGGGTCGAGGGTGAATACAACTGCATGGTGATTGATCTTCTGGGCCCTAGCCTGGAGGATTTGTTTAATTATTGCAGTCGGAGGTTTAATCTTAAGACTGTTCTTATGCTCGCAGATCAGATGGTATGAATAAATATCCTCTTATTCATTTTTGTTGGAGCTATTACACTGCTTTACTTATTTGTATAATTTGTTTAGTTGAACCGAGTTGAGTATATGCATGTCCGGGGATTTCTTCATCGTGATATTAAGCCAGATAACTTTCTGATGGGTCTTGGACGCAAAGCAAACCAGGTGAGACTGAGAGCAGTTATTGTATACAATCTTATATGTTTGTATCCATTCTCTGATATGTTACTCTTTCGTCTTGTGTAGGTGTACATCATTGACTACGGGCTTGCAAAAAAGTACAGAGATCTCCAAACTCATAGGCACATTCCCTACAGGTTCATATTAACCTTTATCTTGTTGAAAGAGTTTACATTTAGAAATGTTAGAATAGAAGGAATATTGAGAGATACTTTTATTTTGGTAGAGAAAACAAGAATCTTACTGGAACAGCTCGATATGCAAGTGTTAACACTCATCTTGGTATTGGTGAGTGTTGTTTTGCTCTTTTACTCTTCTATGCTTCCATCATATTTGTCAATCTAAAACTGAGATGTCTTGCCGCAGAGCAAAGTAGGAGGGATGATTTGGAATCCCTTGGCTATGTTCTTATGTATTTTCTTCGTGGAAGGTATATAAATAAACCTGCTTCCCATTTGCGTTTTATTTGGTTCCATTTCACCTTACCCTCAGTTTTCTCTTGGTAGTCTGCCTTGGCAAGGCCTTCGCGCGGGTACAAAAAAGCAGAAGTATGACAAGATCAGCGAAAAGAAAAGGCTTACACCCGTAGAGGTAACTAGTTTCTACTCCGTTTACCATTGAAGTTAGCTGAAGTGTCATTTATTTATTAATAGATAACAATTTATATACCACTGACAGGTTCTCTGTAAATCATTTCCACCTGAGTTCACATCATACTTTCTCTATGTACGATCATTACGGTTTGAAGACAAACCAGATTATCCATACCTAAAGAGGCTTTTCAGAGATCTGTTCATCCGAGAAGGTTTAGGAAAACTTATGCTTGAATATTTTCACATAAAACACAAAACAAAAGATTTTATTAAAAATGTTATATATTTGCAGGTTATCAGTTTGACTATGTATTTGATTGGACAATCTTGAAGTATCCACAGTTCGGTTCAAGCTCTAGCTCCAGCTCCAAACCAAGAGTAAGTAACATACATATTTGGAGTTATTCCATCATTTTCAATTCCTCTAGAGCATATTATCAAACAAACCCTCACGATTCACGATTGTCTCTGTGTTTAAACAGTCAAGTCTTAGACCAGCTCTGAATCCCCCAGTGCCATCTGCCGAGAGACCAGAAAAACCTTCAGGTAATCCCTTAAGCTTTGTTGTTAGATCATATGAGAAGAGTCTATTGATTCAATTCCAGTTTTGATTGGAATATTGAAGAAACCAAAATTTTGTTTTAATGTATTACAGCTGGACAAGACAGCCGTGAGAGGTTCTCGGGTGCTTTAGAGGCATATGCTAGAAGAAACGGCTCAGGAAGCGGTGCGGTTCAAGCTGATAGATCTAGACCGAGAACCTCAGAGAATGCATTAGCATCATCAAAGGACACAATAACACCAGTGAGTCATCTTAAAAAATTTATCAAAATCTTCTCATAAATACTCTTGAAATATACTTTAAAACAAATAAACTTCGTTCTTGGTTAGCAAAACTACGAGAGAGTTGTTGAAAGACCAATCTCTTCAACAAGACACGCAAGTTCTTCAAGAAAAGCCGCCATTGTCTCGAGCGTCGTTCGAGCTACTTCTTCAGCTGACTTCACAGAGAACCGCTCGAGCAGAGTTGTTCCAAACAATGGGCGTTCCTCAACCGCTCAAAGGACTCAGCATGTTCCTGACCCGACCACTAGACCATCGTCTTCTTCATTTTCTCGAGCTGTGCCATCGAGGACTGCTCGTGACACCGCGCTCCAGAAATTTGAGCTACTCACCATAGGGAATGGGAAGAGGAAGTGAGAAGCTCTGACATTTCTATGGCCTGGCCTACTTTACGATGAATGAATGAGTGGGTCAAACTGTGACATTTCTCTTGGCCACTTTGTTTTTATTGCGCGGTTTCCTAATTCAAGGAATAAAACGAACGTCATTTGACTAAAAAATGTATTTGATAAATATATGGTTTTAGTTATGATAATACTTATAATTTATCATTATAGTTATATAGAAACAAAGACAAAAACTTGCAACAATAAAGGATACTGGTACATAAAGATAAAGTGATGTTTTATTGAAGCAATTTTCTTAAATAATTATTTTTAAGTTTTTGTCACAAAAATAGCTATTAAAAAATAAAATTAATCAAAATAACATTTTTTTTTATTTTTAAATTTTTAATATTTATTTTTTATTTTTTAAAATTTGAAACTTTATTCAAAACGTCATTTAAAATCGAACAAAATGGAGCATCATTCCGTTAAATAATTTAATTTCTTTTCTTTGATCAAATTCCTTCAGAATAATGTACGGATGCAGAAATTCTCGCTTTTGCACTTCTATCTTTATTGGGTAGATTAGAAGAAGAAAAAACTGTTTAATTTAAAGTCAATCCTTACACCAAAAAAGAAGAAGAATCTACCTAAAATTAACATGTATCTATAATCTATCTATCTACTTGTCTAAATTAAAGCGTCTCCATATTGTCCTATAAGCCGCGAACCAGATAGAATCGTCCAGAAAAGGACACCACAAAAGATATCAAAATAATCAGAGAGAACATAATTCACCTCGTAAATCAACAAAACTTCTTCTGGACGCAAGAAAAGCTTGAACATTCTGCGAATGGACTATTCCATTCGATCTTTAGACCCTTCTTTTGTATCGAATGGAATATTCTTATCTTGTCACTATGGAGATTCCTTCCGGTTCTTCCATTTATAAACTTTAAGTTTTGAGACTTTAAAGAAATTAAACATAGCTCTAGAGACTATGGCATTGTCGGTATCTTCTGCCAAGTTGTCAACAGGTAATAATAGAAATTCACTTTTTTTATTTCAAATTTCTAATATTTGGTTTTAGGTGTTGAAGATGATAAGAAGCAGGAGGCATTTGTTTTCCCTAAATTTGTCGTAATGGGTCATAGAGGATTTGGGATGAACATGCTTCAATCTCCGGACGAGAAAATGAAATCAATCAAAGAAAATTCTATTCTTTCTTTCAACGTTGCTGCTGAGTTTCCCATTGAGTTCGTTGAGTTTGATGTCCAGGTTGGGTTTTTGCCTAGAATATCTTCATAATTTGTTTTTCTTTTTTCGAGAAAATAACACAAAAATCACAGGTAAATTCAAACCACAAGTTTTAGTGTTAAAATACATTGCTTTTTAAAATCGTAAATGTAAACACTAAGAGCATCTCCAAAAAACACTTTATAACTTTAAATTTGAAGTTTTTTGCTCTCCAAAAAGAAACTTCAAAACTTCAAATTTGAAGTTTCATATTTTTATTTGCATTTTGATCCATACAATTACACATCACATTTATGATTCATAAACACTAAGAGCACCTCCAAAAGACACTTTATAACTTCAAATATGAAGTTATTTGCTCTCCAAAAAGGAACTTCAAAACTTCAAATTTGAAGTTTCATATTTTTATTTGCATTTTGGTCCCTACAATTACACATCACATTTATGATTCATAAATATTTTCTTGTTTATTGTTTTAATCCTTATAAAAATTATATCCCATAAATATTTTAAGTTTTGTTTAAAAAATTAAAGTTTACACATAAAATTAAATAAAACTTTAAAATAAGATTTAAAATATTTAAAACTAGATTTAAATAACAAAATATACAAAATAAACTTAACAAAAAACCTATTAAAAAATTACATGAAGACATAACTATTACATAAATTTAAATATTACAACCATACTAATAGTCAGGTAAATTTTATCCGGACCTTTCAAAATTTTCAAATATTGTCCAATTTATTTTTGTGTAACTGAAGATGGTTGTTGTTGTTGATAATGTCTTTTCGTACAATTCTATCTTGTTCATATTGAATTTATTCACGAGTATTAATATCGTCGATAAAAGTTAGTTTTTAGCAATATTTTATGTATCTCTTTTACTTTCTTGTTCTGATCTATTGTATTTATAAGTATTAATATCATTCGACTTCAACAATTTTTATCAATAATCTACAGATTAAAAATGAGGAGAACCATTTTTACTTCGAAATGCACTAGTAGATCATATATGCATTACGAAAATCACTTTATGGAATAATATGATATTTTTCTTGAAGTATAATATTAATTAAGTTATTTTGTTTTAAATTTTATATTTTAATTTTATATTTTATTAATTAATATTGTTGTAATATGTTTATATATGTGCTAGTTATTTACAAAAGTTTTATGAATTCAAATTAGCTATGAAAAATATAAGGACCATATTATAAAATAAAAATAGTTTTGAAATTGAGTTTGAAGTTTTGCTTTTGGAGAAGAACACTTTTAAACTTCAAATATAGAGTTTTGGAAACTTCAAAATAAAATTCTTTTTTGGAGATGCTCTAAGCACAGACGCCAATACACAAATGAAAGAAGAAACTCCATTTGCAATAAGTAGTATTTGCAATAATATTTTAAATTTTGTAAAGAACGTTTCTAAAGAATAAATGCAAATTGCATGAACCTGCGTTTGAAACCATGACATCCTATATAGGTAATGTAACTATTTTGTAGGTGACAAGAGATGGCTGTCCTGTAATTTTCCATGATAACTTCATATTCACGCAAGAACAGGTTAGGTTTTACTCTCTTTTTTCATACAAATAATCTTGTTGCTGGTAAGAAATATGTTTTTGTTCTGATAAGCAAAGATAAATCAGCAATGTTGGCATCAAAATTTTCAGGGAGTCATCATTGAGAAAAGAGTAACGGAAATGGCCTTACATGAATTTATCTCTTATGGACCACAAAAGGATGGTGCAAATGTAAATCCTATGTTCAGAAAGACAAAAGATGGAAGAATCTTTCAGTGGAAAGTGGCTAAGGATGATCCTTTGTGCACCCTTAAAGATGCATTTGTAAAAGTTAAACGTTCTCAAGGATTCAATATCGAGCTCAAATTCGATGATAATATTGTGTATGGAGAAGAAGAGTTATGTCAAACTCTTGAAAACATCTTGAAGGTAAAAAAAAACATATTCTTTTACTCATCTGATATTTGTCTTGGTGTGTTGCTTCAGTAATGCCAACTGTTTTAATTTCCTGTGATAAATCTGTTATTGAACAGGTTGTGGATGAGCATGCAGAGAACCGGCCCATAATCTTCTCGAGCTTCCATCCTGATGCGACTCGACTAATTAGGAATATGCAAATGAGCTATCCAGTAAGATTGGTTCTTTAATTTTCATTTCTCTATCCATACCATCATGCCATCAATCAGATAAATGGGTGTAAATAAAATAATTTCTGATAATTTTCTTTCATTTATTTTTACCTAACAAAATAACATAAAATGAGATACTAATGGGTGTACTTGGTTTTGTTATGTAGCCAATGCATATATATGTTTAGGTATTCTTCTTAACAAATGGAGGATGTGAAATCTATGCGGATGTTAGAAAGAACTCACTGGACGAAGCCATCAAGATTTGCAAAGAAGGCGGCTTGCAAGGGATTGTTTCTGAGGCTAAGGCCATTTTAAGAACCCCAAGCGCAATCACTCGAGTCAAGGACTCAAAACTTTCACTTATATCCTACGGCCAGCTTAAGTACAGATATATAAACATCCTTTTGGTTTTCATATTATGGTCTTATATTTCTTGAATCCTCTGTTTTATTCTGAAAGGAATTATCATTAATAATTTCAGCAATGTCGTAGAAGTGGTATACTTACAAAATCTCCTGGGCGTGGAGGGAGTGATCGTTGATATGGTCATGGAGATCTCTGAAGCCATCGCCAATATCGAGGTTAGGAATGAGGAAGATGATGAAGAAGACAATGGAAGAAAGTGTCAAATTATGTTCGGAGAGGAGAGTAAAAAGGTGAGTATTTCTTCTAATGATGGGATCGCTTTCTTAACAAATCTCGTACCAAAGACTACTTAATTTGTTCAACAATAAAGTTTTTGATTTATTTATTCCACTTGTACGTAGACTATTTATTACTATATTTTTCAATGTGTGCCTGTCATTCTTGCGAAAGGACCATCCTAATATTTTCTTTATAGTTCTAATTAGCCCTGCGACTTCGGTTTTCCGAAACCGAACCGAACCGAACCGTCAGTTTTCGGTTAACCAAAATTTTAAAAATCATTTCCGAAAGTAACCGAATTAAATTTCGGTTCGGTTCGGTTCGGTTTTTGGTTATTTTCGGTTTTCATCTAAATTTCCAAAAATAACCGATTTTTTTTTATTTTCGGTTCATTTCGGTATAGGTTTTTAAAAAAGTTCGGATTGTTCGGTTAAATTCGGTTATTTTCGGTTATTTTCGGTTATTTCGGTTATTTTCGGTTATTTTCGGTTTGAATTTTCGGTTATTTTCGGTTATTTTCGGTTAATTTCGGTTATTTTCGGTTTTTCCAAAAAAAAAAAAAAAAAAACCAAAAACCGAACCGAACCGAACCGGACCGAAAACCAAATTATTTTTTAAAATCGTACCGAACCAAACCGAACTCGAAAACATAACCGAACGGAAAACCGAAAATGTCGGTTCGGTTCGGTTCGGCTGGTTCGGTTCGGAGCAAAGTCAATGTTATTGGATGTGAATAGACTAGTCAATTAGGCGGTTTTAATTAAAAGTTTGTAGCGTAGTTGGTGTATAGTGTGTGTATTCGATTTGCTAATAAGATGCACATGAGGCTATTTCTCTAGATATCAGCCTAAGAAAAACGATAATGAAAAGAATAAAACTCGTGAGTTGATTACACTAAGAGACATTTTTTTGACTTTCTATTACAGCTACAGACACTTCTTATATGTGACACACTTTGTTGTGGGTCAGCAACAGATTGTGGATAATTTTGCCCTTAATGGAAATGACACTTGTGGATGAGTGATTTGTGGACGAGTGATGCGTGGTTGGGTGATTTGTGGACGGGGGATGGGTGGATGAATGATGAGTAATGTGTGGATACGTGATGTTAATGTGTTTATAGTAGATAACGTGGACAAACTCTCTGTTTTGATTCCATAAAACTATACAACAATACGTGGACATGGACTCATGTTACTAAAATTATACCATAAAACGTGGACACAAACTCTATTATCTCCAATACAAATACTTGGTTTCTTCAGCTCAATTGATAAATTATCTACAGTTAAACTTCCATCAAGATGAGAAAGAGATGATATTGTGAGTATGAGAAGAGAGAAAAATCGAAGAAGCGTTTACCTTTTGTCGGAGAGTAATAGATCTTGCATGTCAGAGATTTCTGATCTAAGGAATTTGCGCTTTGTCATGATGTGGATGGATGTAATTTTGATTAGAGTTGAATTTAGATCCCGAGATGATGAATGGAATCGAATGAATATTGTCCATATCCACAACTAGTTTATAATTCTGTTAAGATGTTCATGTCCACAACTAATTTATAATTCTGTTATCCACTCTTTGGTGTCCACGTCCACATTTTGTTTACACATTAATATATATAATATATATATGAACATGAATCTTAAAAGATAGAGAATTTTATATATAGTTTATTATGATAATTTTTTTTGTTTAATATATTTTAGAACTTGAGATAAAAGTAAATAAATACATAAAGTAGAATAGGAAAAATAATAAAATGAAATAAGAAGAGGAGAGAGTTTCTCTTTAGTTTAGGGTCATAAGAGTCTTTTTGACAAAAGAAAGTGTGTCTCAAGTGATAAGTGTCTTATAGTGTAATTTGAATGTGGGAAAGTGTCTCAAGATGTAAAAAATTCTTAATACATTTCAAATATCAAGGGAAATGGCTTATCGTCCACGTAAATCTAAAATTTACTTGAAGGCCGTTTGCCAACTTATCTCAAAATTCTTTATCAGTGGTTGAAAAATAATACTAAAAGACTTTTCTTTGGGTGATTTAGATCATGTACTAGATCGGATGCTTTTTTCGTTCTGAATGCTCTTTTCGTTCATTCTTTGGCCGATCATCCTTTTATCATGCATTTGAACTTTTGGACCGAATTTGGAATGGTGTGAAACTCATCTCCAACAATTGTCATTTTCCTTGCAAACTAAAAGACGAATTGAGTATCCAAATTAGAACATGATCAACATGAGCAAAAATCTCTCTAATTAAAATTTATATATGTTCCAAGAATTGTCAATTGTACTCATGAAACGCGGTGGTTTGGACTTTTTTTTATTTTGCTCATCCTCTATATATTAAAAGAGAAGTATTTGTAAAAAAAACATTTGTGATAGTTGTGCTCACACATTAATTGATACGTGACAACTTCACAATCATTTAAAATTAGAATGTTGATGTGACATCTTTACAATCATTTAAAAATTAATGTGTTCATACACTAATTTTCTTAATTTCAGTGTATAATTTAATGTGTTCATAAGCTGATACAATTTAATGTGGACACATTCATCTGTGATCTGTGCCATTAGTACTTAAAGGGCCAACTTTTAGTTTCTCTCTTTTTTTCGTTCGGAATGCTCTTTTCGTTCTTCTTGGGCCGATCATCCTCTTATCATGCATTTGAAATTTCGGACCAAATTTGGAATGGGGTGAAACTCATCTCTAACAATTGTCATTTTCCTTACAAACTAAAAGACGAATTGAGTATCCAAATTAGAACATGATCTACATGAGCAAAAATCTCTCAAATTAAAATTTATAAATGTTCCTCGAATCGTCAATTGTAGTCATGACTCATGAAATGAAGTAGCTTGGACTTTTATTTTTCTCATCTTCTATATATTAAAATAGAAGCATTTGTAAGAAAAAAACATTTGTACTAAAGGTGTTCACACATTAATTGACACGTGACAGTCTCACAATCATTTAAAATTATAATGCTGACATGACAACCTTACAATCATTTAAAAATTAATGTGTTCATACATTAATTTTCTTTACTCCAGCGCAGGCAATTTAATGTATCCACACACTAATTTTTAATACGTTCATTTTTAGTTCTTGCATTTTTAATCTTTTTATTAGTAATTTAAAGTTCTCTCCGTGCAACTACTGAATAATATCATTGTTGAAAGAAAGAAATTATAAAATCATTAAGATTTGCATCAACTAAAATGTTAGAATGAGAATGTTTTCAGAAATTAAAAGTTTCGTACCTTGCCAAACTTGCCATGGTTAAGGCTTCTATACACGAAGGTAACAAACAATTGTGATTGGTTATGAGTTAAGAAAACTGAGGAGAAAAACACCACACACAAAGTCTGATCTTTAGTTCAGCCAATTATTGATTTTCGTTAGAGAAGTTTCATATCATACCAAGAATTCGAAACATAATCAAATAGTTAGAAAAAACCAGAAATCAAAAAAGCTTTAAAAGAAAACTAAAATTCACGAAATTGATTGAAAAATAGAATTCAAATGCCGAGTGATGGATCACATTATTTTCGACGCAACTCTAACCCCTTTCACTCGATTATATCGTGTTTTTATTATATTTACCAAGATTTTTAATAAGAAAATACACGTTATTGGTTATAGACTACATCAATTTTGCAACATGGCCAATAATGATACGACACCCAACCATTTATACTTGTATTCTTAAAAGTATGGTCCAATAATTATATATGTAAATTTAGCCCAAAATATTTAATTTACATTTATTTTATTTGCCTTATATTAGTAGAAGAAAGTAAGCCTAGGTAAAATATTTGGATCCGAATAACCGAACTGAACTTGATTTGAAAGTAATGCTAAATAAAAACTAAAATGGATTAAATACTCATATGGATCTAAAATTTTAATATCCGGATATCCAGACCCGAAATTGTTCCAAATTGAATTTTTTTGGATGCCGAAAATATCTAAATCAAAATTATATATTAAAATATATTTAGTATTTAATTGTATATCTATTATATATTCAAAAATATAAAAATATCTAAAAATATCAAAGTAGTCACAAATAAATATTTAAAATAACAAAAAATGTTCAAAATACTGAAAATGTTTATTTGTTCTCCATCCAAATATTTAAATTGAACTAATTTTTATGTAAATTTATGTATTTAATCTTACATTATTCAAAATTTGATGTTTTTTATTATTTTATTTTTGGATTTTGAGGACTTAAGTGTATTTAGATTTTTATTAAAAAGTTACATAATTAAAATAGACACCTAAACTTGAATCCGAACCCAATCCGTAATGATTCCAACCAAATACAAACCAAATTCAAACCGAAATATCCGAATCGTATTTAAACTTCTAACTTTAAAAATCCGAAATCTGAATATATCAACTGAATCCAAATAGATATTTGAATGCATATCTTTAGAAACAGCTATACGACAAATCCCTTAGTACATTGTAAAATAAATAATCTAATCAACTACTTCACTCTGCGTACGGTGCGAATTAGGTTTCTAGACAGGGCCAGTCTTGGGCTAAACCTAATGAAACAATTGCCTCAGGTTCCCAATTTTTTTTATAAATTAGTCTAGGGCCCCCAAATTCTCGGGACCGGCCCAGAAAATGGGCTCCCAAATTAATATAGGCTCTGTACATATACACGTTAACATACATGGTTGACTTTGATGAATGATTTGAGAAGGATAAATCCAAAACCAATTCATCAAATAGCAGAGACGACAAAACCTAAACCACTAAGTCAACCGAACCTGTCTGTATCCGGTACCTAGTCACACAAAGTTTTTTTGTATTTACATCGCAAAGTCAAAGCCACACAGCGACAAAAAAAACTCGATTTATTAATGTATGGGACCTAAGATACAAGGTTACGAATTTAGCCACGACAGTTTATTCATAAAATGTGTGGACAACTACTAAAAAAAACTAGTGATAAGATGACCCATTTAATGGTATAGTGTTATAGGTTGACGGAAAAAAAATGGTAGTGTTATAGGTCGTCGCAAAATTAAAAATGACAAAAACGCATTATTGCCTCATCTTTTTTTTTTTGACAAAGGGCTTCATTATTGCCTCATCTTTCAAAATAAATTTAAAAATAATTTATATTCTTCTTGTTTTACAAAGAGTCTTAATTATTTTAACATTTTAATTATAAAGAATGTTATATTAGAATTTCAATGCGTTTTACGGTTATTTTCAACTTGGTATTAACTTCAAACTGCATTGAACTTATAAATAAATTTATTTATTTTAAATATTATTGGCTATATAGATATAACTAATAAAAACATAAATATATTTTTATCATTTTTTATCTGTGTGAAAAGTTTCAGATATTTTTTATGAAACTGAAAGAGTAATATTTCACTACAAGAAAACACAGTTTTAGCAAGGAAATTTAACGAGGAAAACTATTCCTCGTGAAATTACGATGACTTAACGATGAAATTGCGAGGAAATAAAGTTTCTTCGTAATGGCCTTGTAAAATACCGAGTAAAGCTTTTCCTCGTAAAATCGTCGTAAGTTAACGTGGTTTTTCCGAGAAAAATGTGTTTCGTCGCAAATTCGTCGTAATTTTAGCATGATTTTTACGAGGAAATAACTTACGAGGAAAGAACGAGAAATCCACCAACTTAACACGTTTTTTTTGCCACCAACCTAATTTTTCGTCGTAAATTCCTAGCAAAATTCAACTACCAGATTCGAAAATTTTCTATATATATGGAGGTTTGAACATAATTTTAAGCACACCAACAAGAAAAAAAACGTGAAAAAAATGTCGGGCTTGGGAAATATTTTCGAGTTGCGGAGGTGGATGTATATGCATAGAGATGCTAACGGGAGAGTGACGAAAGAATATCTTGCTGGGTTGGAGCGTTTTATGCATCAAGCAGATTCTACACCGCTCGCCCAAGAAAGCGGTAAAATATTCTGTCCTTGTAGGAAATGTAACAATTCAAAGTTGGCAAATCGTGAAAATGTTTGGAAGCATTTAGTAAATAGAGGTTTCACGACAAATTATTATATCTGGTTTCAACATGGAGAAGGTTATAGTTATGATCAGAATGAAGCTAGTAGTAGTAATAGCAACTTTCAAGAAGAACCGGTTGATCATCAATTGCATAATGCACATAGTTACCATCAGGAGGATCAGCCGATGGTAGATTATGATAGGGTTCATGATATGGTAACTGATGCATTCGTAGCTCATGATGATGAAGATGAAGAACCTAACATAGATTCAAAAAAGTTTTATGAAATGTTAGATGCGGCAAATCAACCACTTTACAGTGGTTGTAGAGAAGGTCTCTCTAAATTGTCATTGGCTGCTAGAATGATGAATATTAAAACTGATCACAATCTACCTGAAAGTTGCATGAACGAATGGGCAGATTTATTTAAAGAGTATTTGCCGGAAGACAATGAGTCTGCTGATTCTTATTATGAGATTCAGAAACTGGTTTATAGTCTTGGGTTGCCTTCGGAGATGATAGATGTTTGCATCGACAACTGCATGATCTACTGGGGAGATGATGAGAAGTTGGAAGAATGTCGATTCTGCAAGAAACCACGATTCAAGCCGCAAGGAAGGGGACGTAATAGGGTACCGTACCAAAGGATGTGGTACCTACCAATTACAGATAGATTGAAAAGATTGTACCAATCGGAGCAGACTGCTGGAAAGATGAGGTGGCATGCCGAGCATACTCAGACGGATGGTGAGATGACTCATCCATCAGATGCAAGAGCCTGGAAAAATTTTAACAAAGTACATCCGAATTTCGCTAGCAATAGCCGGAATGTGTACCTCGGATTATGCACAGATGGATTTAGTCCATTTGGAATGTCAGGGAGACAATATTCATTGTGGCCTGTCTTTCTTACGCCATACAACCTGCCACCGGAGATGTGCATGCAACGGGAGTTTTTATTCTTGACCATATTAATACCCGGTCCGAAGCATCCAAAAAGGTCACTTGATGTTTTCCTACAACCACTGATAAAAGAGTTGAAAGATTTGTGGTCAACAGGGGTGAGGACGTATGACTGCTCAACGAAGAAGAATTTTACGATGCGAGCTATGCTTTTGTGGACCATAAGTGACTTTCCTGCCTATGGGATGTTGTCTGGATGGACTACACATGGGAGATTAGCTTGTCCATATTGTAATGGAACGACAGATGCATTTCAACTGAAGAATGGTAGAAAGACAAGTTGGTTCGATTGTCACCGTCGATTTCTTCCAGTTGGCCATCCGTACCGAAGAAACAAGAATTTGTTTAGGCACAAAAAGGTTGTGAGAGACACTCCTCCTCCATATCTAACTGGAGAACAAATTGAAGCGCAAATCGACTACTACGGAGCTAACGAAACAGTTCGCTGGGGTGGTAATTGGCATGTCCCTCGTAATATGCCTGATTCTTACGGTGTTCATCACAACTGGCACAAGAAGAGTATATTTTGGGAGTTACCATATTGGAAGGATCTCCTTCTGCGCCACAACCTTGATGTGATGCATATAGAGAAGAATTTCTTTGAGAACATCATGAATACAATATTGAATGTCCCAGGGAAGACAAAAGACAACATAAAATCGAGGTTGGACTTGCCGGATATTTGCTCAAGAAGCGAGTTACATATTAAAAGCAATGGGCAAGTTCCCGTTCCGATATTCAAATTGTCTTCAGAAAAAAATCGGTGTTGTTCAA
>NC_027756.1:17370720-17371684 GCF_000695525.1 Brassica oleracea var. oleracea | reverse complement strand
CAACGACCGCGTTACGTGGAAACCCCACGTGGTCTTTACGACGAAAACTTAATTCTTCTTTACGAGGAAAATATAACCTCGCTAATTAACGAGGAAATGGCGACGAATCTTCTCTTACGACAATCATATAACGACGAAACGCCTTTCATCGCCATTTCCTCGTAACTCTTCTTTTCCGAGGAAATAACGACGATTTTGGCCGTCGTTAAATTTGTGTTTTCTTGTAGTGTTTATCTTGTAGTTTATGTTAATGTTTTTTCTGTAATAAACCAAATATAAACTCTATAATTCATGTTACTACCAAATATATACATATATATATAACACCCATAATATTCTGTCACCTACCCCAGTTCAAATCTTATTGTTGTTCAAAATAAATATTAACACAACACTGATTTGAACTCTGGTGACACAACTACATCTTTTTTTTTGTAAAGTTTTTTTTTCTCAAAGGGTGACACAATTACATCATTAAGACAATTTATCATGTATGTCATCTGAAAACAACTTCAATCTTACACTTAAACGACAGACAATTTACGTCCGCAGTTAAAATATATTGCATATAAACATATTTATCTAAATATGGTGTACAGACTTACAGCATTACTTGCTATTGTGGTTCTTATGATTAGAGATTTTGGATCAAGTTCCGTAGCAATAGGGGTGTTCAATCCGGATATTGGTTCGGTTTCGGTTCGGTTTTTTCGGTATTTCGGTATTTCGGTTAGTAAAATATAACTACCATTCTAAATCCATATTTACTTCGGTTCGGTTCGGTTTATATACCGCCGGTTTTCGGTTTATTCGGTTTTATGCCAAAACATAATTATTTAGTTTGGGATCATATTATATAAATTTTAGAGTCATATTGTTATCGCAGTCATTTATTAAAAATATATTATATTTTCAAATAAAAGAACAAAAAAATAAAAACGCTTATACCTTCAAATGAAATTAA
>NC_027756.1:17351005-17370679 GCF_000695525.1 Brassica oleracea var. oleracea | reverse complement strand
ATTGTGAAGAATTTTTTCTAGTTATTACCTATCAAATTTATAACCTTCAGTTCAATTTAATCAATGATAAAAGAAAACAAAATGATTAAAAGAAGAAGATTACGAAAATAAAAATCCTCAGTTACGATGAATTGTTATTTAATTATATTTTAAGTGTTTTTCAAATTATGATTCTTTATTACTATAAAAATATGGTAATAATTATTAACAAAAGAATAACTTATATAACAAATATATTTTTCATGTGACGTTACATGTTTTTACTTTTGATCGGTTTTGTTCGGTTTATTCGGTTTAATCGGTTATAAACCAAACCATATCCAAATCCTACGGTTTTTATAAAATCATATCCATTCGGTTTATATGGTATATACCAAAACCATACCATATTGTCTATTTCGGTTCGGTTCGGTTCGGTTCGGTATGGTTTGATTTTACCATATTGGACAGGCCTACGTAGCAAATACAGCTCTCATTTTTCAGGCTTGGCTCTGTTTCCTTTTAAACCAGTTATGATCCTTATGGTGGCTTTAATTATTTCATCATCTAATCTTTTGTTTTATTTAAACCCACACAGCATGGATCCAAATCTTATTTAATAGAATCTTATTTATTAGTTAGTATAAGAGAAACCCCAATTAAATTGATCATTTAACATTTTAACTCAAAATTTTATTACAAATAAATTACTAAACACAGATCATATAGAGACGATTCATTTTAGTAATATATATGTAAAATTAGTATCAAGTAGACCAAGGCCTAAGACGGATCCGGATATCCGGAAAATTTAGGATACCCGGATCCGGATCCGTAGATTTAATATCCGGATTCGGATTCGTGGTTTCCAGATATCTGAATTTTGGATATCCGTCTCAATATTCTATTACCAGCGGATATCGGGATCCATATAAATAATTAAAAATAATTTTTTTTAAAAAAAATACTGAATTTTTTAATATAATACATAAATTAAATATGTATACAAGATTTATAAATATATTTGTATATGTCTATAATATTGTAGAAACTAAAATATAATATTATAAGATTAATTCATGTATTAATATTAATATATCAAATATTAATATTAATGAAATTTAAAAATTTAATGTGTTTTAAAAATACGGGTCCGGATCCGGATATCCGGACCTAAAAATTAAATATCTGGATTCGGTTTGGACGGATCCAAGATTTTACTATCCGAATTTTGATCTGGGCACCCCGGTATCTTATTTTTGGAGAGGATCCAGAGAGGATCTCGGATCGAATCCGGATTTCGGATAATAAGTCTCATGCCTAAGTAGACCCGTCAAATGTTAATAAAGTTTGAATATAAATTCAGCACACCTTTATCTTTAAATAACAAGAATCTCTCCTTTTCTTCCTCTTTATCCCCTACACCTGCTCCGCTGCTTGTATGTGTTTTCTTGTCCCACACTCATATGGCAGAAAAAGAAGTCTCTGAGTGGAAGACAATGTATGGAAGCCACGCCCTTGACGAGTTTATTGTTAATGAGCCGCATCTCTTCTTTCTGCCTCAAGAACATCTTCGGCTCATGCCAAAGGAAAATTCCATCATCAACAAGTTAGTCTCATCAAAGTATGACTCCAGTCCAAGACTCCAAGATTTTACCAACGCTCTAGCCATGGTTGAACCCCTAACCCACTCAGTCCGACAGATCTCCGAATCAACGTAAATAAATATAGAACTTTTTCAACTTTAAGAACTCCTATTACTTTTCTTTTTTTTGAAATATCAGCCTTCAATAAAATTTACTCACGACTCTTGTTTATCAATATTAAGGGTCCCAATATTGGGAAGGTGTACTTTGAGGAAGGTGGATAGGTATACATTAAAGGTGAAGAACAACTCTAATGGAATGAGTGATGATGGATACAAATGGAGAAAGTATGGTCAGAAATCCATAAAAAATAGTCCCAATCCAAGGTACATATAATATATACATGATCTGCTTCAGAATCCTATATATTTCAAACTTCTATGGTTCAGCCAAAGCATATTGTATTTGTATATACTATAGCATATACTTAAGCTTTTGGTTACAAGCCTAATGTTATTACTATGTCTGATTTTGTAGGAGTTATTTCAAGTGCACAAACTCAATATGCAATGCAAAGAAACAAGTGGAGAGATCAATTGATGACCCTAACACATATATCATCACCTACGAGGGTTTCCATTTGCACTTCACCTATCCTTTCTTCTTATCCAATAGCACACATAGATCCAATAAAAAACCCAAAATACATAATGATGCTCAATTTAAAGCCCATTTTGAAATCAATCCAAAATCTCAAACCCAAGAAAAAAACAAACAAACCAAACTAGTCAAACAAGACTACCAAAATTGTATGCCCTATGCAGCCGATGGAAGCACACCCGCAAACCTGGAAGATGGATTCTTTCCCCCACTTATTCAGGGCCGGCAGCAACAAGGGCTTCTTGAAGATGTGGTGGCTCCGGCAATAAAAAATATTCCGACAAATGATGGTGTTTTGGCAGCTTCTCGGTCTTCATTACCGTCTTACAGTTCCTCAACATGCTCTTTTTCTCGGACCGATTCACCACCCCTTTATCCATCTTTCTTTAAGTTGGACTCCCTGTTTCTTAACATCGGATTTAGTGGTGAAATAGTTCAATCGGATCTTGTAAACTTCAAGCATTTATGATATTTGTATTAAATATATGTTTTTATGTATCGGTAAACTGTTGTTTTTTGCTTTAGTCTTTCCGGATCAAAATAAGATGTTCTTTGGGACAGTTGGCAAACTAGTTTTTTTCTGATGGAAACCCATCATACCAAAGGTGTTATCCGTTGGCATCGGAACAAACGAAGACTCTCGTGGCGGGCTTTGCATACGGAGTTTGGTTACATACAGATGGTTATTTTATACAAAATAGCATGTAAGATCTATCTATCTATCACAATACTAAAAAGGAGATTTCCTCAAAATCTAGACATGTCAGGTCGTCAAAAATATTCAACCAATCAGAATATTTTATTTTCGGATCTAGGCTTAAAATTTGTTTAGAATAAACTTAGGTGTATGGGCTTCGTTTGGTTTAAGTTTGGGCTTTTTTTTTTCATTTGACTAAACCTAGATCTACGACGCGAAGCTGAAGTCGCGAGTCTCTTCTCTTCTCCTCTACCACTTCGTCTTCTCCCCTTGAAACCATAGCGTCTGAGTTCTAATCATCCACTTCTACACAATCAATATTCCACAATCAATTTCCTCTTTATGGTTTCGTTTCATCTCCCTCTTTTCCTCTTTCTTTATATAATGCTTGTTTTCCCGTGTACAAATCAAAACCCTAGAACCACTCAAACCTCGATCCATGGCGATGAAACCAAATGGAAAGTCAATTGTCTCCTCCGATTACGACGAAAAAATCATGTTCTTCAAAGATGTCTCGTTGGATCACCACGAAGCTCAGTTGCGATTTCGGCTCATCCATTTCTGGGAGGCTTGGAACCCACTAAAGAAGACACTTATTGGCCTGGAGATTCTGCTCATCGACGAACAGGTACAGTAATTGGATCCCCCTATGCTTATATAAGTTAGATTAATCGCTAAGGAGATGCTTTAGCTATTCATTTCATCTCTGTAACGTATATCTGACTACTGTATCGTTTTTTTTTAAAGAAGTATATGTTATACATACTTACAGTAGATCTAATTTACTTCAAGACGTTCTTCACTTACTTATCTTGGGTTTTCTTATGTTATTCTTCGCAGGGAACCGTTATTCAAGGATTCATTTCCCCAGGGCGTATTAAAAAATATTTGCCTGAAATGAAGCGAGGATCTGTTTACAAACTCAACAACTTCTATGGATCCAGAAACAAATCGGTGTTTCGGGTTGCTGATCATACCGCGACAGTGTCGTTCTCATGGAACTCAGAACTGTCGGTTCTTCAAGACTGTCCCACCCCTTTTGATGAAGACAGTTTCCGGTTTCATTTGTATGAAGAATTTCAAGCTAACTGTGATCTCAAAGGATACCTCTACGGTAAGCTCTGTAATTCCCCACATCATTTCTTAGTTGCGTTGCTTGATGATTAGATGTAGGATTTAGCTTTTCTTGCTGCTTAGATACATAAATCTCGACTTAACTGAATCAATGTTTTGTGTTTGTCATAATCATTCTTTGAATTACATTTCGATGAATGAAATTCATTTGTTCGGGTTGTAACGTCAGGTAGCAGAACTTACTAAACTCGGCCCTCGGATTTTATTGATCATCATAGCGTAGCATAGTATAAATTGGATATGTTGAGTACTTTAAGACTGTGTGTGTTTGCGATTTTAGGTTTTCATGAAATATTAAACTATTTATTTGGAGTCATGTTACTTACACTCTTGATGAACAATGGAATAGATGTTGTTGGCCACATGAAGTTGGTTAATGGTCAGAGTATCATTGAGGCTCCCGTTCTTGATGAAGTGGAGATAGCAAAGGCGAGGCGTCTTCTGATTCATGTCCAATCACATGAGTAGGTTTTCATTATTTCTTAAACACAACTTCTCTTTACTCCTCTTAACCATTCAGTATCGTTTTTTTGCAGTGGGCCTGTGATGAAGCTCTACCTTTGGGACCAGGCTGCAAGAGACTTCTGCAAAAAGTTCAAGTCGTACGAGAACACACCCACCGTGTTACTGGTCACAACCGTTAACACGAAGACTCTCGGAGGTTCAGATTTCTATCTGTAATATAGGTTTCTTACAGTTACATATCTGCAGTTTGTGTTCTTTAATGGGTTTTTCTTGGTACAACAGGTACTCTTGCCCTGACCTCAATGTCCTCCTCGCGTGTATTTATGGACTACGATGTCCAACCTACCATAGATTACTTCGGCTGGTAAATATTCATATGTTTTGCTTTTACTCTTTGACTAAATGAAGTGCACGCGTTACCTCATTGCAGTGACTGACTGAATCAATGATTTCTACTATGTCTCAGGTTGGGCTCTAATCCAGATATTGCTGAGCAGGTTAATGCAGAGGTGGTCACCAAACGCGAGACAATGGCTATAGGGGAAATATTCTCCTACATCAAGCAGGAATCTGTAAAGGTAAAACTCAATCTAAATATCTCTAATCACTAATAAAAGCTTATATTCTTATACACTCTCGCAGGATGCCTTTTTTGAGTGCACGGCTACGATAGATGATGTCGTGCATGGTTCTGCTTGGTACTACATTGCATGCGGTGGATGCCATACTAAGGTTACCAAAGGCCTAACTTCGTTGATTTGTACAAACAATAAGTGTGGGAAGGTTAACGTAGCTGGTGTTGCACAGTAAGAACTCTCGCCTGAATTTTCAATTACGCTTTCATTGGTATTAGCTTCTGATTCTTTCATAACAGGTACCTTTCAAAGATATCTGTTTATGACAACAGTGAACAAGCTGTTTTTGTACTACTTGGTGATGCTGGTCGTGAGTTGACTGGGAAGCCCGCATCAGAATTAGTTAGAAGCTATTTTGAGGTAACTTTTCATCAGACAATGCTCTGAAACGTATTGACTTGACGCTGTTTTACTTGAATGTCAGGCAAATGGAAACGAAGGAGTTAACCATGAGTCGCCTGTCCCGGAAGCCCTAATCAGCACCATCGGGCAAAGACATAAGTTTTATGTCAAAGTTACAGAGCATAACTTTTCAGGCAAGAACCGATCTCTTACTGTGACCAAGATCCTCCCTCTAGACACTCCACCAGCCACAGTGTCCTCGGAAGGAAACCATACTACTGCAACTTCGGAGGAAACATCCAAAAGCCGTGTGGATTCTGCAGAGGTGAGTAAAAGAACTTGTGACAGTACTGAGATAGAGAAAGCTAAACGCCCTAAGAGTGGGAACTAGAGCTTCCGTACGTCTTCTCAGAGCTTGCAATTTCAATGCAGTTTAAGTGTTTGTTTCCAGTTTAATTATTGACTCATGGTTTTCTTTCAGTTTGAATTTTCAGAGTTTTTTCCCTTGCAAACAATTTATCTACCCTGAATAATTACGAGTTATCAATCATTTGTTATCACTATTACTCTGCTTCTTCAGGATTACTCTGCTTAGTTAATTATTTAGAGTGTAAATCAATATTGTGGGTCAACATGTTATCTTTTTCTTATTTGCATGTGATTGTCAATGCATGAGTTATCCCTCATAACGTGACTCCAACATTATGGTAATATAAGCTAATTCCAAGAGTAATTACATAATCAAATTATTTATTCATAAACCCATAAATACCTTCCTCCATGATTTACTTACTAAACCTGAAACAATAACGCTAGCACCTATACATAAAGTCAAACCCAATTACTAAATGCTACTTCCTTCAGCAACGTAAGAAAATATTCTCATATCTTAGGCATTAATATCTTTCCTAAACCTTCCTCCTAAAGAATTAAATCATTCCTAAAACCCATACGAAAATGAAACCCAACTTTCTATTCCCATTTTCAAAATCAATACTGAAACCGCTCTGTAACACCAATTCTTCTCCTTCCCGGTTCCTTCTTAGCTCCTTTTAGAACTGTCTACGAAGCTCTAACCACCGCAGAATGCCAAAAGACTGTGTAAGTGTAAGAAATTCTTTTACAAGCCAACAAAATACAAATCTTAATCCAGCTCTCTAACTGACAATCTGTTTGCTTCTAAGGATCGAGATATAAAAGAATGGAGAACCCACCTCCAACACCTCCTTTGGAAACTGCAGGTACAAAAATACTTACTTCTGCAGAGAGTAATGTCTTTTATAAACGGAATTGACAATAGTTCATATATTTTTAATAACCATTCTTAATTCCACCCACACAACACTTATAAAACAAACGGCTGTCACCCAATGTCTTGTTTTGGAGCAACAAAGTGGTGAACGTTGATCAGCTTGAGAGATTTTGTTAAAAAAATTATTGTTTTCTAAAATGTTTAAAAACTATAAAGAGTTTTGGAGAATTGGGAGAGTATTGTTAGATGTTTCTACTAGAACCATATAAATGATGCAAATACTTTTTTAAATACATAACTCAGATATGGTTTTACGAAAATAATAAAATGGAATTCAAATATATTGTAGTATAATTACATATAAACTATAAAATTGAGATTGCATTATAAATGGGATGAAGCTGGACTCCACGAATCTGATAAAACTAAAGAAGGTGTCCGGTTTATTTCACATGACCCAATGTGTCGCATTTATAATTTCAATCTTTTTATTTTTTATTAATGTGATTCAATTTGATTAATTGGTTAACATATCGGCTGTTTTCTAAACCTTTTTTTTTTATAAATGATTCCAAAAATTATCATAAAAGTGATGTATACACGAGTATTGATTTTATAGAAAAAACTGTATTTTAGTTTTTTTTTTTATTAATGATTCCAAAAATTATCATAAAAGTGATGTATACATGTGTATTGATTTTATAGAAAGAACTACATATAATTTTATAAAAATTAGTATTTTTTTTATTTACTACATATAATAGAAGCCGGAGTTCTCATATATTATTATTTCCATTTTAATAAGAGTTAGTGTTAATAAGGAAAAACTCTTTTAATAAGAACGTGGTAAGAAAAGTAAGAATATCAATCTATATAATCATTGATAAAAAATCAATATTAAAAAAGTTAACTAACTATACTATTAGAAGTTTTGTAGGTAAGACAACTGTAATATCATATGAATTTCTTCTTCTTTGTATGAATGATATATGTTTTGCTTGCACTCGCGGGCCTTATAATTTTACAAAAAATAGTATATACATATATTATCAATTCAAAAACTATTAGAATAAACTATTTTTATTTTTATGAAATATTTAATAATTAGCTAAATATTAATTTTTAATATATGATAAAACTTTTAAAAATATTTTTCTGCACTATCTATAATTGTATTAAATTTTATAAAAACTCACATATTATGAATACATTACTTAATAACCGTCTATAAATATTTTTTCTTGATTAAAATATAACAATAAGAGTTTTTCGTATTTTTAAGCAATACTTTAAGGATTTTATTAGACATTTTTATAGAACAAACATAGCACTTTTCATTACTATAGGTTAGCTCTTTCAGAACACCAGTTTGTTGCTTTCTACACTCTCTTAGATCATTTTCTTCGTAGGTAACTTTGTATTCATTGGTAAAAAACATGTATTTGGTTTGATAAACATAAGATAATTCTCTTTTTAATAAGAACGTGGTAAGAAAATTTTGAATATCTATCTATATAGTAAAAGAACTAAAACTCACATTAAAAAAAGTTAACTAATTCTAGTATTAGAAGTTTTGTAGGTAAGACAACTGTAATATCATATGAACTTCTTCTTATTTGTATGAATGATAAGTGTTTTCCCCGAACTTCTTCTTCTGAAAATAGTATATAGATATATTATCAATTCAAAAACCATTGGAATAAATTATTTTTATTTTATGAAGTATTTAATAATTAGCTAAATATTAATTTTTAATATATGATAAAACTTTTTAAAATAATTTTATGCACTATCTACTACTGTATCCAAAATCATAATATTTTAAATTATGAATGTATTTCGTAGTCCACCAGATATGCGATCCACCGACGTTCAAACCCAAGTTTTATGATTGTAAGTTTAAATGAATTATAATAATATACTCTTCATTAGTATATATTCATAAACTAATTTAGTTATCAAATTTAATCTTACATGTGGCTGTGATAAGTGTGACCTTTATGGTATAAGATTCTTTTCAGCCTAAAAACATTATTGTTCCTCAATGTCTTATGCTTATGTTCTCTTAAATGGATTGCTTACAATTTAACCAGTGAGACAGAAAAACGGACGAGGGATGAGAAAAGCCATCTTGATATCTAAACGAACATCATCTCTGCCATAAGGTAATCATTTCTGCCAACCATAAAACATTTAAGAAACGATTACATAAACTTATACGTCTCATCTGCATATGTTATACGCATAGGTCTACGTAATCCACCAAAATCCCATGGTTTACACCCTACAAGAACTGCGAAGAAAGGTACATATTTTAAATTAATATTTTAGATCAGTGTCGGGAATGAGCACAATAATTTAGGAGCCAATTCCAATAAATGTTAGGTAACTCAGAAAATAAATTTTGGTTGCCAACAACCTTCGATGCGGAGTTCTAAAATCATAAAAGAATTTTTTCTTTAAGAGTTTTTAAAAATGAGTTGTTCTATGGCCACATAAATTATATGTGCTTCAGGGCCTACATATTACATGCCATCGAAGTTATACTATAGTTCTTAACAAATATTAAACGTTGTTAACTATAAAATATTTAACACACTATGTGTTAACAAATTGAAACAAATTTTAACACAGATAAGTGCTCCACATCTAAAGCCGAAGATAACCCAATCGTAGCATGCACAAAATGTGGTGCATTAATGTGGACTTCAGAGAGCACTGGTAAAGACTCCATAACAGGTGAACCAACATTCACAATTTGCTGTAACCATGGCCAAATAAAGCTTCCACCGATCAAGCAACCCCCAGCCCTGTTAGAAGAACATCTTCAGTCTAGGTGGTTTCGAGATACCATCCGAGTCTATAATTCTGTACTGGCTTTCACCTCCATTGGAATGAAAATGGATTATAGTGTGGTGCATGCTCCCAGACATTACACTATACGGATCTAAGGTCAAACCCACCATAGAATTGGCTCGCTTATAGCGCGACAAGGCCGTCCCCCCGAATATTTCCAGCTTTATATATTTGATACGGGTAACGAAGTCAGAAACCGTTTAAATGCGATGGGCCAAACCTCAACAGAAGGTAATCTTGATGAGACAACCTTAGAGGGCCTCATCGAGATGATTGACGAGAATAATTGTTTAGCTAAGCTTTTTCGACGGGCACGTGACTACTACGAAGGCAGCGGGCAAGAGTTTAATATTAGGTTGCTCTCAGATAAAGGGAAAGGGAAAGAATACGATCTTTCGAGTACGAGTGAGGTCGCATGCCTTATCGTAGGGGATATGTCATCAACAATTGGAGTACGAGATATAGTGGTCCAATTCCAATCTGACACTTTGCAGCAGATACGTGATGATCACCCTCTATACATGAGCCTCCAATATCCTATTCTCTTTCCATATGGTGAGTATGGATTTCATCCCGAGATCCCATTACATCTTGAGACAGGCACCTCGAGAACAAGGCAATTCCTGACCATACGCAGTACTACGCTGCTCAGATACAGACACGTCTTAACCAAGGGATGACATTGCTTAAAGGCGGTCGTCTCCTCCATCAATATGTTGTGAACTTTTTTACGGCAATCGAAGAAGATCGGCTAAGATGGGCGAGGAATAATCAAGATGTTTTGAGAGCCGAGCTCTACAGCAATGTACTCGATGCATGTTAGGAAGGGTGACACCGATGCTAAAATTATTGGTCAAAGGTTCATATTGCCGCCAAGTTTCACCGGCGGGCCCCTGTACTTAGTTGAGAAATACCATGATGCGATGACTATTTGCAGAGAATATGGGAATCCAGATTTGTTTATCACAATGACGGCCAATCCTAACTGGAGAGAGATTAAAGAACATCTTGAGAGATATGGTGGAGACTCCCCCAATGATAGACCAGACATTGAATGTCGGGTCATTAAGATGAAGTTAGATCAGCTACTCAATGATTTCAAAAAAGGAACTTTCTTCAAGCCATACACAGCAGCTCTCCACAGAATAGAGTTTCAAAAAAGAGGCCTCCCTCATGCACATATATTATTGTGGTTTGGAAACTCATCTAGAACACCAAGTTCGGAAGAGGTAGATGAGATTATTTCAGCCGAGCTCCCAAACAAAGAAGAAGACCCAGAAGCTTACAATTTAGTGACAAAACACATGATCCATGGTTCATGTGGTGTCATTAATCAGAAGTCACCATGTATGGAGAAGAATGTGTGCACGAAAAATTATTCTCAGCCGTATAATGGCAGTACTTCGATTGACAAATCAGGGTATGTATTATATCGTCGCCGCCAGAATGAAAATGAGTCTGTGGTAAAGAATGGGGCAATCCTAAATAACACGTTTGTTGTACCTCATAACTTTAAGCTCCTAAAGAAGTACGAAGCTCATATTAATGTGGAATGGTGTAATCATACAAGTGCAGTGAAGTACTTATTCAAGTACATAACCAAGGGTGTTGACAGAGCATCCGCAGTTATTGAAAAAGAAAATACGGCAACTACCTCTGACATAGTGGCTTCTGGGGAACCAAAGGAAAGAGTGATGAAGCAACAGAATGAGATCCAAGACTACATCGATGCTCGGTATTTATCAGCTTGTGAGTCTATGTGGCGGACTTTCGCATTCCACATACACAAAAGAAAGCCATCAGTAGAGAAGCTTATCAATCACTTAGAAGGCGAACATAACATCACAATTAAAGCAACTGATAACCTCGGCCGTGTAATCCGCAAGCCAGGTATTGAGAAGACAATGTTTACTGAATGGATGGTCTTATGCAAAAGGTCAGAGTTTGCACAGACATTAACTTATGTGAAAATACCGGAATATTTTGTATCTAACAACAGTACCAAAGTCTGGTCTGAACGTAAGAAAGGAAAAACCATTGGGCGAATCGTGGCTGTCCATCCATCAGCAGGTAAGGCAGGATATCCTAGCCCTATACAGCCTAAGTTCTTCATCACTTAGGGAGATGTCCATTACTTAAGTGTCAAAAATGAAGGATGTCCTTATACATAGGACCCCCAGGTAAGGCTCGATACTATCTGAGGATCCTCATTAATAAGATTAAGGGTCCTAGAAGTTATGATGAGCCGAAAACGTTTAACGACGTGAAATACCCTGATTTCAAATCAGTTTTCCACGCACGAGGCTATTTGGACAATGATGTTGAATGGCACGAGAGTATGTCAGAGGGTGCTAGAACAGCCACCCCATACCAAATCCGCGATATGTTTGTCACATTCCCAAACAGTTGCTTCGTTGCAAGCCCTAAAGAACTATGGGAACACTCATGGAAATCAATGAGCGAGGACATACTTCACAAGAGACAAAGGATCTTAGGTCACACAAATCTGGAACTGGATGATGAGACCCTTGAGCAATACACGTTAATCGAAGTGGAAAAGTTGATGCGTATGCATGACCGCTCATTAAATGATATTAAAGAGATGCCAAAAATCAAACCTATTTTGCAAAAAGAATTGGGGAACAGTTTGTGGAACCAAGAAATGGATTACGATGTTGCCGAGGAAACACTAAGACATGACAGGCAGTACAACTTACTTAATGCCGAGCATCGTGTGATTTACGAATCAGTCTTAGACTCTGTTGATAAAAAGGATGGAAAACTATTCTTTGTTTATGGCGCAGGGGGCACAAGAAAAACATTCATATACCAAACTATTATATTCAGACTTCGCTCGAGAAAACAAATCGTTATCCCGGTTGCTTCTTCAGGAATAGCCACATTGCTACTACCAAACGGGAGAACAGCTCATTCTCGCTTTAATATTCCTTTGAAGCTCGACGAAGATAAGCTCTGCAACATCAAACCAGGTGCAATGCTGGCTGAACTAATTGAGAAAACGGACCTCATAATTTGGGATGAGGCACCTATGACACACATGCATGCTTTCGAAGCGCTAGACAAAACTTTGAAGGACATAATGTCTATGAAAATTCCACCCGCAAAGGATCAAACTTTTGGCGGCAAAAAAGTTTTGTTAGGGGGTGATTTTAGACAGATCCTACCAGTAATTCCACAAGGTAGTAGGGCTGATACTGTCTTATCTTCGATAAGTCATTCATATCTATGGAATAGCTGCCACAAGTTCTCTTTAAAAACAAATATGCGAGTCAATCAGGACGAGAAAGAGTTCTCCGAGTGGCTTCTCAAGATCGGGGAAGGTCGTCCAGAATCAGGACAAGAAGATGAGGATGATGGCTACCATGACCAAATGATAATCGTCGACAACTCATTGGTCCAAGAGTCTAAGGATGAGTCATTAAAACAAGTTGTCGATGCTGCGTATGATGATGTCAACAAAATAAAGGCCTCCCAAAGTTCCTACACTGATAAAGCTATACTTACACCGCGAAATGATACAGTCGATGAAATCAATGCATATACAATCTCCAAAACTGACGGGGTGTCAAGAGACTACTACAGTTACGATAGCTTTGAGGTTTCGTAAACTCAATCTAATCAAAATGATACATTATACGCGATTGAGTATCTCAACTCCAAGGAGTTTCAAGGATTGCCTTCTCATAAACTCACTTTCAAAGTTGGGGCCCCGATTATTCTTCTGCGAAATATAAATCAAACAAAAGGATTATGTAATGGTACCCGTATAATCCTGACCCACATAGGCGAAAGAGTGCTTAAGGCAGATATAATTACTGGCTTACACATTGGAAAAGAAGTTTTGATCCCAAGAATTTTCCTCTTGCATGGGGATACAAAGCTACCGTTCACTTTACGTCGACGACAATTCCCTTTCAGATTGTGTTATGCAATGACAATCAACAAAATCCAGGGTAAAAGCTTAAAAGAGGTTATCCTATATCTTCCAGGACCGGTCTTCGCACATGGTCAACTCTACGTGGCCTTCTCACGTGTAACAAGCAAAACAGGACTAAAAATCATCAAAGGCAAAGGCTCACACAAACAAAAAGTGAAGAACATAGTCTACAAAGAAATCTTCAACCGCCTTCGTTCCCATGAGAGTAAGTAAAATTGAAAATTCAGAATCTCATTGAAGGTTTCCAAAGTGGTTATCTATCTAATAATTCACATTTATCTGTTATGCAGTATTCGAGCTATCAACAGAAATGAATCAGAGTTAAAACTAATTCCCTGATGATGGATACCTCGCTACTTTCAAGTACGTCTCCCTACTCTATTAATTAAGTAAATTGATTCCTATTACTAAGTTATGTTCACTGATTTATTTCAAAATAAATTTCAGGCTCTCCAACTCAAGAAAATCCCATCACATCTATCACCATCTTCGTCAAAAAGTCCACCATCTTATTTATGATTTCCGCTTCTCTGTTTTAAGACTTTAACATCTGCTCTTAAAATGATAATGACTTTACTCTGCTTCTAAACATGATTTATAACAAACTTAAATTTTAAAACTGATCGACTGTACTTTGGACAACCAAAAAAGTTTGACAAATCAAACAAATAACAGCTAAAACATCATCACATATGGGTTGGAATTAAAATAATATAAGATAACTCCAAATTATCGTAGATTATCACCAAAAATAAATAATTTTAAAAGCATTTTACGCGCGTAGAAAATATCGAACCACACATAAAAATATACAAATTATAAAATATGGGCAATACAAAATAATTCTCATTCTTATGTGTGCAGAACATGCAGCCGAAGATCACAACAACCAAAGCGACAACCTCGGACCACAACCAATAATCGTTATGATCATTAGGATGTGGCCTATCACAAACCACAAAAACAAAAATGTTTTTCTAGGAACAACTTTCATTTGTCTTGACATCCAGGTTTGTCTAAAAAATACTATGTTTTTATTACTCCAACTACATTTGAAATGATTGCTTTTAACCACTAAACAGGAACAACAAATGGAAGGGAGTGTGCCTATTTCTACGTCTGACAAAATGTACCAACGGTTCGAGGAAGGGGAAATTTATCACATTAGATATTTTAATCTTCTTCCCAATAACCAACGGTACAAGTTTACTGTTCATCTATACATAATCAATATCAATGAGACAACAATTATTACACAAATTCAAAAAAACATTACACTAATTCATTCATACATATTCCGTCCCCAACACTACACCCAGTTGATCAGCTTAGCAAGTGCAACCAACTTCCTCCCAGGTAAAAAAAAAACCATTACCTATCTCACATACCAATAAATTCTCTATTTATTTCACTTAAAAAAAATATTCCCACAGATTTTGTTGGCAAAGTATGCCTCATCCAAGGAAGTGATATATATAACCATAGCACAAATACAAAGATCATCATTGGATTGCATTTAGACAGGTACTAACATTTTATTAAATAAGATTTGTTTTTCACCAAAAAATATAATACAATAATTTTTTGTAGATCCAAAGTGGTACGTCTAACTATATGGGACAACGAGGCGGCTAATTTCAGGGAGTTAAATTGCATATCATTCCACGGTTACATGAAGGTAATAAACTAAACATAAAGTTTATGTCAAACTAAATGCTTACAAATATTTCACTTTTATAGGGAAACTATCACTCACAACCACACCAGGATCGCGCTTTTACTTTGACAACAACATTGATATCATACAACGCTTCCAAAAGAGGAATAAACTGCTATCATAAGCCTAATGGCATAACTCCACATGGGATCGAACAAGTAAGCAAACGACACCAGTCAACGGTTTTTAAATTTACATTACCACTTCCTACGTCAATTAAAAAGACACACTCAAATATTCTTTTCTCCTACGGAAATTGATTGCTCAACACAATATATTATTCAAACTTACTGTTGTTTAGAAAATAGAAACTGATCACCGCATCACATTAAAACAAAAACTCTATGGTTAAATCTACAACAACAAAAATTAACTTACATTTTCGTAAACTAAAAACTACCAAAAAAATATAAATTTACTTTAATTAAACATGTTATCCGAAATAATTTACACTTTAATAAAATAATTTATCCCAAAATATGCAATACATTATGCTGAACTATTTTTAATATGATAAGTAATAAGTTAATGGATCATTAAAATTTACACGTAAAATATAAACTTTTTTTCTTATGCTAAATATTTTACATAAAGTCATACTCTTAACTAAAATAAACAAACTTCCTAGCCGAAAACTAGAAATATGCTGGTGGAAGAGCATATACGAGGACTACTCTACCACTAGAGCAAAGACACTAGAGCAAAGACACGCTTCGGAAATATACGACAGACATATTACATATAATCAGCAGCTGGAAGCCACTGAAAATTTTCAATAACGTCAATTCAGAAAGTTTAAGTGTTTCTTCTTCTTTTTAACAAAGGAAACTCCAGACTCTTCCTCTTCTATCTCTATACAATCTTCTCATCGAATCTAATCCGCCATGACAGAGCAAAGTCGTTCTTCTACAAATCGATCTAGACGTCGGAGGTTCAGTGAGATCGATTACTCATTCGGAGAGCACTATCAATTCTGATCTCAAGTTCCGTTCATATCGTTCGACGATCATCTCCAAAGAAGCCGACTGCTATTCTCAAGTACCGTTCCGACCATCAGAGGATATTCTCGCCGTCATCAAAATGAGGAAGCCGCTATCGGGTATCGTTACCTTTGTCTCCGAGGTTTATAGTCCAGGGTTCTTTAGATCCTAAAGATTCTGTCTTAGATGATGTGTTTAGGATTATCGATAGCATAGGATGGTCTTATATAGTGATGCATGTGCATCCATTCTGTCCTCGGGTTGTAAGAGAGTTTATCTCAAACAAACCCTTCAACGAAGAGGGTGTTCTTATTCGGGGGTACGTATTCAAGTTTACCCCTTCGGTGATCAACCGATTGATGATGACCCCATCTGTCGAACACTCTTTTTAGTGGGAAGAAGTTGATCGGAAGCAGGCAATCTCACACCTCACTGGAGCCCAATGCTCCGGATGGACAAGATTTATTCTCAACGCTTTGCTCAATCCCTTCCAAGCTCTATACCGTGTGTGTGAGTTGAACTGGCTTCCAAGTCCTGACTCTGACTCAATGATCAAGAACCGACTCCGCCTTCTATATGTCGTTGCCAATCGAAACAAGATAAACTTTGGTCATCTTGTGTATGAGCAAGTGATCGAGATGACCCGCAGAGCAGACTGGGACACAAACCTGATTTTTCCAAACCTCATCTATCAACTCTTGATGCTTCAAAAAGAGGTTCCTTTGTTACCAGGAGACGAAGAACCTATTGGAAGAGCTCTGCCTATCTATGGATTAGCAGCTGACACAAGTGGACCAAGGAGACGTAGAAGGCTGAATTAGTTTAGCAGCCAAGTTATTTTTTGTAAGGTCCATCATAATATATGACCTTTTTGTCAAGTAACTTGTGTATGAATCCTCAATCAAACGTTTGTAAAAGGTTTATGTTTTTGGTATGATGTTATTGTCTAAATGAAAATATTGTTTTTGTATGATTTAATTGTCTACATGAAAATGATATTAGCAGTCATCTTTCTTAGTAATAGCTTCAATTTATCAGTACACCTTCGACGGATACAACGCATGTCCAAATACTAGGAGCCAACAAAATGGAAAATGACCGAAAATTAAAAATATGTTTGCAGGAGTGTTCGAACCCTGCTTCATGAACATATACGAAGCTTTTATACCACTGGAGTAAAGACACATTTTGGAATATTTATGGACGACATATAACATATTAATTAGCAGCCGGAAGCCTCTACTTCTACTGCTTGTGCCATTCGGCTTGCACCAGAAATTAACAAATGTGGCTAATATGTGGGATGGGATTTTACGTTGTTATTACCTTGCCAAATGGAAGCTAAGCGTGCCATAATGTGGCTTGTGTCATGAGAAAAAAATAACAACAAATTACGTTGACAAAAAAAAATTAACAACAAATTAAACTATTCCCCTTTGTTAGTTATCAAAGCATATTTTTGTTTCATAAGTTATAAAAATATTTTATAATATCGAAAATCTGTGGTATAACATAAAAAATAGTAAATTATCTTCTAAACTTAAAAAGTAGTAAATGTATATTTAGTTGAAACTGCTTAACATATAGAAAAAAAAGAAACATGCAAAATAAATTCAAGTTCAAACAAAATAATTTGTATATTAATAAGATAAAAATTGAAAATCCAGCTATACAAACCGCGCTAACATCATTTACCAAAATAATATAACAATTGTTGAATCCAAAAACATCAACAACAGAGAGCTACAACACAATTTCACCAGAAATTACCATCTCAAAATAATAAAACGCAAGTTTAGTTCAATTTAGTAATATTATACGAAAAAAATCTGGGCGTAGTCCAGAAAAACTCTCTAGTTTATATAAACTTGTGTTTTCTCTCTCCTTAGAACGCCACGTCATTGAGTAGAAGGACGAGTTGACACGTGTCTGTTTCTCTCTAACTTTTTTTTGCTTTTCGTTTGTGTTCTTCATGGGCTTCACGACTACATAATATTGGGATTTAAATTATGTTTATCGGCCTGCAAAAATTAACAAAAAGATCAGCTCTTTTTGACCTTCGTCTTTTTCAACAATGTCGACTCTAGATTTCTAGGGTTCTTCGTATTTTCAAAACGCAAAAAGATTATTGCCTAACAATCACAAAGTAGTCTATGGAGAAGAGGAACTCTACCAATAAATTATCAGCGGATTCAGATTTTCTTATCTTCCCTATCGAATCTACAATGACTTTATGGAGTTCCTCATACGCTGTAAACTGAATAGCACCATGTGAAACCTGCTGAGGAAACTAAATCAGAATCAATCCCAGCCAAAAATGAAACAATGGTTAACCATTCCATTCGTAACATCTTTTATCGATAACTGATGCTTTAGTAAAAATAAAACCAGGATAGTAACTAACCAGTGCAAGACCAGGAACAATACCTTTATAGAATGCAATAGGTTCTTCCTCTTTCGTTATGGTTCTAAAGGCATCTGGAAATTCACAAACAAACAAAAAAGAAACATTCAGAAAAGAAGACCACAAGAATGAAAAAGTTGAATTAATTTTGCAGACCTAATATCCCATTGTATGGTCGGACTTGATGAAAAGGTGTCTGAAGCTGTAATCTTATGACTTATTTTGACAAGCCAAATTTAATGTGTGGATAGACAGACCTGAAAGTATCATAAAAAGGATAAATCATAGGAAACATGAAATGTTTTAAGAATGTGAGTTATACTCAACAAGGCTCCTCCTTCATGGGCAGAAGCAAGATGAACAACAGGGGTGAGTTTCTCATGGATCTTCCGTAACTAGAGAGAGAGATAGGGATATTAATTACAGGGTTAGGACCCAACCCTCTTTTGTTTATTATAAGCCCAACCATATTTTAACTCAACCTTATTTTAACCCTATTATAATCAAGGGTTAGGGCTGGTACCAGGATTAGGGCTGGTACCAGGGTTAGGGCTGGTACCAGGGTTAGGGCTGATACCAGGGTTAGCTCAATTAATTGAAAAAAATATTTCATTTATTTTTGTTCTTAAATTTTAAAGATAAAACTAGAAAAATTAAGATATGATATGATTATTTCCTCTAATTTGTTGAGCATCAAAATCAAAAGTTTTCCTTCCAAAATCGCAAAATCGAGTTTTTGTTCCACAATTAAGAATAAAGTTTTTCCGTCAAAAACAAAAATTGTGTTTTTTTCTGCCAAAACCTAATTTGAGTTTTTCCACCAAAACCACAAAATCAAGTTTTCCCGCCAAAACCGCAAAATCGAGTTTTCCCGCAAAAACCGCAAAATCGAGTTTTCATGTCAAAACCGGCAAATCGAGTTTTCCAGCCAAAACTGTAAAATCGCGTTTTCCCGCCGAAACAACAAAATCAAATTTTCCGCCGAAACCGGCAAATCGGGTTTTCCCGC
>NC_027756.1:17350860-17350962 GCF_000695525.1 Brassica oleracea var. oleracea | reverse complement strand
AAAACCGCAAAATCGAGTTTTCCCGCCAAAACCGCAAAAACGAGTTTCCCGCCGAAACCGACAAATCGAGTTTTCCCGCCAAAACTACGAAATCACATTTTT
>NC_027756.1:17335797-17350754 GCF_000695525.1 Brassica oleracea var. oleracea | reverse complement strand
CGGCAAATCGGGTTTTCCCGCCGAAACCGCAAAATCGAGTTTTTCCGCCAAAACTAAAACCACAATATCGAGTTTTCCCTCCAAAACCGGCAAATCGAGTTTTCCCACCAAAACCGTGAAATTGAGTTTTACGCGTTTTCCACAAAAACTTAATTTTACGTTTTCATGGGAAAATTCGATTTTGAGGTTTTGGAGATTTTGATTTTTTGGCGGGAAAACTCGATTTTGTTGTTTTAGTTGAAAACTCGATTTTGCGGTTTCGACGGAAAATTTCATTGTTTAGTTTTTGGCGAGAAAACTCGACTTTAAGTTTTTTTTTGGTGAAAAACATTATTAAATATTGTATAACAGTTGTGTGAATCAAAATAAAAGGGTTAGAATTTAAACCTTGTCCTATTAAGATCAACCCTGTTTAAACTCTGTTTAAAAAATGAGGGTTAGGGTTACAAATGAGTTTGCAGGGTTAGGGCTAACCCTGTTAGGTTGAGCCCATATTAACACCCCTATAGAAAGAGATAGATTACTGTAGTTATATCAGAACATGTAAACAAGATCCGGTAAAAACAACAAAAATTTCAAACAGAAATGTGTTGAGAAGAGACCAAAAACAGTATCACCGCAGAAACATCATAAGAAGAAAAAAGTATAACTCAGAAAAAGAATGTTCTAACACTGGTCTGGTAACTAGCAAACTGGACAGCTACAAAGGCAACCACATTGCATAGAGAAGGAAATATGAAACCTCAAGACATGCACTAGTGAAGACAGCTTGAGTAAGTCGGGACTGTTCAATCAAATAAGCAACTTTCAAACTAAAATCAAGTTTCTTTTCATAAGAGTGCCAAAATAATCAGACCTTGGAATCTCGTACGGACAACATCAAGATGGTGCATCGCAGCAACCATGGCGGATTCAGCGACGGCTCCCGGGTGGCGTTTTCCCACTGCCACGGCGGCGCCATCAAAAAGTACTTTGATGCAATCAAACTGAACGTGATTTGGTTACAGAGGTAATCGAAGACACATCTGGCCCGTCAAACAGGCGAAATGAAAGCTGATGAAAGATTTCGTCGTCCTCCGGTGTAGTCTCCAACTCTGAGTTAACGTCTGAGATTTGTGTGCGATGACGACGTTTCAATCGTAAGTGTTCTTCTTAAGCTTAAGACCCAGATAGAAAAATACTTTACTCGGCCCAGTACTACGATTAAAATCTCAATCTTTGTATATCACTATTCTCAAAATCGCCCCAATACAATAACATTGATCAAAATCATAATGATATATATGCACGTTGGAAATTGGAATCCTGAAAATAAAGGTAAACACCAGATACATCGCCAATACACTTGAGAGAAAAGACACCATATTCCTTACGAACATATAGTAAATAATAAACACACACAATCATACTAACAAAGCCAAAAGAAATCCATATCTAACTCAAAATCGTCCATGCCAACACAAATGCTTGCAACTAACCTTTTAAAGATAAAAATTATTACCATACAATTTTTTTTTGCAAATTTAAACCTAAAACACAAACCACAAAATCATACAAAAAGTAATAACCTAGATCGCAAGTAAATTATATCCCGTAGGGTCGGCCTAGTAATATATATTTCTACTTAAATGATATGAGATTTCTACTTAAATGACATAATGTAAGATATATCTTCGATCAAATCTAATCAAAGATCAACTTCACTCAATGTGAATCAAACTGTTCAGTAGACTTAACCATTGATATAAATGATCTTAACTTTCACGAAATTTGAACGATCGAGACAACTGACTCAAATCAAAGCCCAAACTAAAGTCATCAAATTATTCAAGCTGCTGTAGAAACTATAAAACAAAACTTCTTCCAATAAAGACCTTATTGCTTTGTTACCAGGCAGACAAGAAGAAAGAAACAGAGACTCTCGTCACAGTTTAGAGAAACGAGGTTGTCTTTTCATCATCTGCGCAGAGACAGCTTCGTTGAGATCGTTCGATATAAGCATACCCGAGTTCCAAGTTGCTACGTAGTCAAGACCTTGTTCTACACTCATCTCTCTGCTTCTTAACAACACTGCCTTCGTCCCTGTCACAGCTAAAGGAGACTTCGCTGCTATTCCTGAAAAAAAAACAAAATTATAAACATTTAATTTCTCATTCTAAAATAAAAAAAAGTATAAAAAAGTGAGATTACCTTCAGCGATCATGGTGATGCCTTTATCAAGCTCCGACTTAGATCTGAAGACCTGAGAAACAAGACCAAGTTCCTTCGCTTCACATCCCGAGAATCGTCTCGCCGTCAACGCCAACTCCATAGCCTTCGCGTGCCCGACGATCCTCGGCAACCGCTGGAGAGTCCCGAGATCCGCAACGATCGCTAGATCAACCTCCTTGATCGAGAAGAAAGCGTCCTCGGAGCAGTATCTAACGTCACAAGCCGTGACGAGATCAACTCCCCCTCCGATACACGCGCCGTGCACAGCTGCGATCACAGGCTTCCGGCACTCTTCCACGGCGGTTATCGCCGCCTGCATCGATTTGATCCTGCGTCGTAGACCCTCACTCGAGCGCCCTCTGTCGCCGCCTGAGGACGATTGGGCCGAGATCGAGGAGAGGGAAGCGAGGTCGATGCCGGAGCAGAAGTGTTTTCCGGCGCCGGAGAGGATGATGACGGCGACGTCTGGGTTTTGGTCGAGGGACGATAGAGCTATGGGGAATTCGTCGAAGAAGTCGAGGGATAGGGCGTTGAGCTGCGACGGCCTGTTGAGGACGACGTGGAAGACGGAGGAGTCGGTATTCTTGCGAACGATTTCTAGGGTTTTGTAGGAATCCATTAGCTTCGAATTTGGAAAAATGGTGGTGATAAGGTTATAAGAGATTTGAGGTTGCAAATGTGTGTTTCGTTCGGAAGGATGACCTTTTTGGTTTGATTGGAGACGGTTAACGTGAACCGTTTTCCTCGGTTATCAGTTAGATAAGCCGATGAAATCAACTTTGCAACATGCCTTGACCGGCGTGGCGGGTTGGAGCGAGGGTACCACTGATTTTTCCGCTACCACCCGCGTCCGTAGCTTTTGCGGTTGTTGGCGTTTTGCAACAATCACTCAAACTGTTTGAAACCGCTTTTAAACCTCAAAAATTTAAAAGTAGGTTACACCTAGCGTTTGCGGTTGCGGATGGTTACAAAAGGATAATTTTCTTTTAAATAATATAATTACAAAAATAAAAATATTCAATAAAATTTTTAAATTGGAATAATAAAAAATACTAAAATATATCTATTATATTTCAATTAATATTATAAATTTTAAAATAAAAATATTTTCTATAATTTTTTAAAAAATTAAAACTATAAATTTTTAAATATAATTTTTATATTTATTATAATATTATGATTTTTGAAGTTTTTATAATTATATAAAATATAAATATTATTTATTTATTATTTAACCGCTGCTGCATCGGGTAGTTAACCAGGTATAAGTATTCCGCAAACGCATCAATTTATAACCGCAGAACCAGTCGTATAAATCTCTTAAAACCGCTAGAAACCGCAACCACCCGCATCCCTATGTTGCATGGAATCAGAAGCGGATGCGCAGAAGCGGAAACGTTTGGAAGCGTAGAAGCGAATTTTTTAAAAATATTAGGAAGCAGATGCATGTTCATATATATTTATAACTGAATATGAACATGTAATTTGACAAAAGATAAAACCATAGCTAAGAACTACTCAACTTGACCAATTTGGAATTTATTTTTGTTTTTAAATGTACGTCACGTTAGCTTTTTTACATACGCATGAGTTTTTTTACATAGGCTTCATTTTAATTTTATTAAGTTAAGTATTTTTAGTGTGAAACTCTGGGCCTATAATCTAAACTAACTTGGGCCAAAATATATAAAGCTTATTAAACAAACACGTGTGTTTCATCTTCTTCCCTAACACTAGCACGACAATGAAGTAAACGTTCCCGATCTGTAAACAGCACGATTCCAACTTCGAATCGTGAGTTTCCACAACGATTCCAAACTCTACTTTTTAAGAATCGCGTTTCTAACCGATTCCAAGCGATTCCGGAAGCTTCCGTTTCCGCTTCCGCTTCCGGAGCGAGAATCGTGGCTCCATCGGCGATTCCATGCAACGTAGCCGCATCCGCAAACTCTTGTAACCGCTGCGTTTAAACCAGTCATGCCCTTAAACTCACTCAACAAAATGCTGCCAACAACTCATGTAATATTTTGATAATCCTAGAGATGTTTTATGAACTGAGAACAAATATTAAATAAACAATGGACATGAATAAAGCATATGATTTGATTAAATAACTTTATTAAAAATGGAATTTATATAGTTGTATATATAGTTGATTTGATTTTTTTTTTTAATAAGAGTAAGTGTTGCTAATAAGTTTTAACGCTTTAGGGATCGAATTCCTCAAAGACCAATGTTACACTATAAATCCATGAGAGGAGAATCAAGCTAGAATTCTAGCGAAAAGAGTTTGTTTTATGGTTTCAATTGAGACAAATGTAAAAGACAGAAAGTAAACGAAGTTGGTTAAATTTATAGATTAAAACGCTAGGCATTGGGAATTCTCGGTAAAACATCAATCAAGAAATGAACATTAGACAAGGAATATGATTTAAAGCCGTTTTTGAACTCAAACAACACAAATAGTTTAGTCTACTTCCGCAGTACTAAACCATATGATATAGAATTCTAAATACTAATTTCCATTGAATTTAGAATCCTAATCACGCAATCTAACAAGTTTGATTAGTTCACAAGTTCCCTAACAATAACTTCCATCGGTTATGAATACTTGCTCAACATGATTTATTTCAAGAGTTTAAACATTCATTTTTTGGTGCATTAAACAACCTACACTCTAATAAATTTCTGACATAATATATTATACTTTGAAATGATCAAGCAAATTTTCATATTAACCATCCAACTTCTAAATATAGTTTATTTTTATGGTTAAATTTGCAAAATCAATATCAATTTAGAAGGTGTATTCAACTAAGAGATTAACCTGATTTGTATAAGAATGATAATAGGCCTGAGACTTATTATCCTAGATTCGGATTCGATCCGAGATCCGCTCCGGATCTGCTCCGAAAATAGGATATTCGGGGAACTGAATCCAGATAGTAAAGTCTCGGATCCGAATCCGAATAGTAAAGTCTCGGATCCGTCCAAACCGAATCCGGATCAGGATATCTTAATTTTTAGGTCCGGATATCCGGATCCGGATCCGTACTTTTAAAACACATTAAATTTTTTAATTTCATTAATATTTATATTTGATATATTAATATTTATACATGAATTAATCTTATAATATTATATTTTAGTTTTTACAATATTATAGACATATATAAATATATTTATAAATCTTGTATGCATATTTAATTTATGTATTATATTAAAAAATTTAGTATTTTTTTTTTAATTTAATTATTTTTACGGATCCGGATCCGGATATTCGCGGGTAATAGAATATCCGAAATCCGGTTATCCGAAAACCACGAATCCGGATCCGGATACCCTAAATTTCCTGGATATCGGGATCCGTCCTAGGCCTAATGATAAATCCACAATTATTTAAATATGATTTTTTTAAACTCATTTAAAATTCAGTGTTATTAAATTTAATATTTTTTTACAATAGTCTAAAAATTAATGTTATTGATAGTATGTTAATTTGTGAGTTTTAGAAATTTTAGCAATTCTAGAATATTTGGATGAAATTTCTTAGTTAAAATAAAATTTTTAATTTCATGATGTTAGATGAAATTTCTAAGTGGTTTAACAAAAATTATATTAAAATCTCTAATTCATCTAAAAACTCAATAAAAATAAATAGCTTCAAACTCTAGATTGAATAGACCTTCTTAATTTACGATGCTATGGTTGGAAGCAAATCTTTTAATTTAAATATTTAACCAACTTTTTTTTAAACAGATTTATTTAACCAACTAAATGAGACAATTTTAAATAAACAAAAAATACAAGGGGATTATAATATAATTGAGCCATACCTGATGAGTGGCTTGTCTTCCAGTACAATGATAATAACCAACTTTTCCTTTCCTATGATAAAATGTTTTAAAACACAAACTTATTAGTATATATCAATTTACTAACCCAAGAACTTAGCCTTAAAAGGGTGTATCGAATCATTTGCATTTTAATATAAGATTAAGAAAATCAGTTTTAAGGAGGGGAATCATGGGTTATTCTTTGATTTCGACGCTCTTTGATATCTACAAAGTCCACATGCTTGTTTAACTATCAAATTGCTTTTTAATATATAACATAAAGGTTTTTTAATAAATAACATTTTGCTTTTTCCTCGACAATGAAGGAATCGTCCAAAAAAGTTGAAGGTGATGAAAGCAGTTCGACTCCTTCCCATCTCCCAACTTGGCACACACCACATGCTCTCTCTCTCTCTCTCTTTTTACGTCTCTCTCTCACTCTTTCTCTCTCTTTCTCTGCTTCTTCCCTCTAATGCTCATTGTTTTGTCAAGCAAAAAATGGAAGTTTTACTCTATTGACGACGAGATCCTTCCCTAATTCTCTAATCAGCAGGTACCCCATCTTTTACTTAGATTAATTTCTTGTTCTCATAGCTTAAAGTAGAGATTTGTTATTTACTTAGCTTAAAACAAAAAGTTGTGATAATATTGGAGAAAAACTTCTTTACCATAAATGGTGAGACATCAACTTTATCTCACTCTTCATTTTTTATTTTCCTTTATTTTTTTTTCTACTTATAGCATCATAAAAGAGAGGGATGGTTGAGTAAAAAAAGATACCATTGTTTTGCATCTATTGTTGAATATAAAACCCTCAAAACCCACTTTCTCTGCAAGGTTAAACAAGAATTTTTACTCTTTTCAATTAGCCGTATAGATCTTAAGAATCAAAAAACCTTGTTAAGGTTGTAAGTAGTAGACAAATGTTACGGAGTGTAATTTTAAAAGGGTGATTTTGACAGCTTTTGAGTAGTTAATCCGCATCTGTGAAAGGCTTTTGATAATGAAATGGTAAAGGAGGGTCCTATATCTTGAAGGATTGTGCCCCCACAAACTCAATGAATGTGAATTATTGGTGAGCAAAAAGTTTTTGTGATGAGGTATCTTTTGTTGTTGTTGTTGTTATAGAAGTGGGTGACCTTGTGATAGAAAAACTCTTACGCACCCAAAATAAAAAATACAGAAAATAATAATTCTGCTTCCTCTGTTGTCACGTTACAAAGAGATCCATAAGTGTGCGTGTTTAAGGTATGTTAGTGTTTATGTGATCTGTTGAATTTCTCCTAGGTAAAGAGTACTTTTTTGCAGGTTGAAGTTTTATGTGTGTTTTATTTCTCTTTGACTTTACAAGTTGATTTGCTGTTAGAAGATATGGTTATGTCGTGGAAGAGCTAGAGAGTGGGAAAGCTTCTTAAAGATCTGTGTTTAGTATTTTTCGTTTATTGATCAGACAACAAATCTCTCCTTTATTTCTCGAGGATGAAAGATATTGAGCAATTCAGAGAACTTAAGCTAAAAACATCCGAGACTTTTGTAATAGAGAACCTTGGAAACCTTTAAATAAGACAGCTCATAATTCGCATTTTAATGGGAAAATAATTCTTAGGAAAATCTATTTTATCCTTTTTATTTTTTTTTCGTCTTGCTCTGCTTTTAGGTTGGACTCGAGTTGTCATGGTTTAGTTTGTAACAGAGTTAAATAAAGTAGACCAAATATTATGCTCTTTCATAAACTAGCTTTGACAAGCAAAAGAGTTAAGGTTGACTTTTCTTGTAACCAAAAGTTCCAAGTTTTGAAATACTAATTATTACTATTTATGCTATTTGTAAACGACTTTTCGTGCATTTGCTAGTTAGTTTCTAATGAGAATTTGTAATTCTTTCAGATCTTGGTGGCCAGTGTCTGAATGGAGTGTGAATGGGAAAATTTAATATCTTTTGGTACATCATCAGCTGAAATTCCAAGAAAGCTACGACCAATGGATTGGGAAACCGATGAGTTTGATTGTAGCTTTCCTACAGCTGCTTATGGTAGTAGTTCAGGTCTAGCTCATGCTTTCTCTAAAATCTCAAAGTCAACTTCCATTAGCTCCTCATCACCTGAAGCGAGAACACTCAACTTCACATCAGAAGAGTTGGGGAGCAGTGAAGAGTTTGCGAAAGGAATCAATAAATCTCCGAGTCTTGAACTTTCCTTTGGCTCTGGTGATCCAGTTCTTGGTTTAAAGCTTGGTAAGAGAACATACTTTGAAGACTTTTGGGAAGTGGAGAACGCTGCCAGAGGCTCGGCACTTCCGGTGAGCCTTGTGTCATCTTCTGCTTCTCCCGTGAAGAGAACGAAATCTGTTCCCCAGAAGGTACAAATTCCTCGTTGCCAAGTTGAAGGATGTAACCTCGATCTCTCGTCAGCTAAAGACTATCATCGGAAACACAGAATCTGTGAGAACCATTCGAAGTTCCCTAAAGTCGTTGTGAGTGGCGTAGAGCGTCGGTTCTGCCAACAATGTAGCAGGTAAAGTGGGGTTTTAATCAGTTAGCTAAAGCATTAAAGACAACATATGACCTTTTATGTTGTTTTTTTTGTTTCGAAAGGTTCCACTGTCTCTCTGAGTTTGATGAGAAGAAACGTAGCTGTCGCAGGCGTCTCTCAGATCACAATGCAAGACGTCGCAAGCCAAATCCTGAGAGGACATATGGTATTATACAACAATCATTTCTCTTTAATTATTAGAGGAAGTCTGAATTTGGTAGCATTTAGTAGTTTGAAGTTCACAATAATTTTGTGCATGAAAAATAAAAATAAAATAATAATAATAATAATAATTTTGTGCATGCAGAAGGGAAACAACAAATGGATTTTGTATGGAACAGATTTGCTCTTATCCATACAAGGAGTGAGGAAAAATTTCTATGGCCAAATCCAAAACCTATACCATCTAGAGGGTTAATACAGCAATCTGCAAAGACTAGAGCTGAGTTGCTCAGTAAAGGTTTGTTCATTTCTTTCTCTTCGTTTATATATTGATCTTTGGCTCAAGTATATTTGTTCATGATTTTGATGATGTTTGTTTTATGTTGGATATTTTAGAAAAGGTGACAATCTCTTCAAGCATGGGTGCTTCTCAAGATCTTGATGGTGCTCTCTCTCTTCTGTCAAATTCAACATCATGGGTTCCCTCTGACCAGCCAGCACGGTTTTCCCTTGATCACCACCCCACAACCAACCTCCAACCCATGGCTCCCCGGTCCGTGACTCAACTCAGTACGGTGTCCGACTATTGGCAGCCGGACCCACCAGCGGTTGAAGGCCCAACCGATCTACGTAGAAACGCGGTAGGCCAGTTTAATGAGAACTACTTCAGCTTGAACCAGTTTTATAACTGAATATGTATTGCGTTGAAATCCTGTTAAGATGTTATGTAAGGATCATGGCAGGCATAGTGTTAACGTCAATATAGGAGCTGTGAAACTTGCTGAGACACCAAATCCTCTCTTCTTTATTTTCTCCATTTATTTTTTGGGGGATTGAGAGAGCTGTGACAATTTGTCTTATAAATCATCTTGTCGTGTTATTATACATTAGAATTTTCATATTTTGTACTGATAGTGTAGCAAACTACAAAATTGATCAAACGCATGAATAGTGGTGGGCATTCGGGTTTTCGGTTCGGGTCGGTTCGGTTTATTCGGTTTTCGGGTTATTCGGATTGAGATGTTTAGGAACCGTTTAGGAACCGGATATTTTTCGGATCGGTTTGGTTCGGATAATGTCGGGTTCGGGTCGGGTTTCTATTTTTTTATAAAACTCAAAATGAAACCGTTTTACAAATAATTCGGGTTTGGTTCGGGTTTAAAACCCAAAAACCGAAAAAACCCCAAAAACCCGAGCCAAACCCGAAAAAAAACCGAAAATATATCCGGGTTATTCGGGTAGATCGGATTTTTTTTAGATATTTTTTATTTATAAATTATATTTTATATATATTAAAATTTAAAATAATAAAAATTCAATATATTCAAAATATTCGGGTACCCGTTCGGTTCTCGGTTCGGTTCCGGTTCGGTTTTGGTTTTTCGGATTTAGAAATATAGGAACTGTTCGGGTTTTTGTAATTTCGGTCCGGTTTCAGTTCCGGTTTTTTCGCTTCTGTTCCGGTTCGGTTTTCGGGTTTCGGATAATATGCCCATGACTGCCGCATGATGATGTATATGATCTTTGGAAATTGGAAGTAACTTAAAAGAGATCAGTTATTCGATCTATAGATATAAACTTACATTATTAAGTTTCACCACTGGACAAATTCAGTTATTTGATCTATAGATATAATTACTTACATTATTCAGTTTCTCCAGTGGACAAAGTCATTATAAAGTGCTTTAAACGTTATTGAATCAAACTGAAGTATGTTTCTTCAACCATAGCAGAAAACAGTGATCCTTATATAGTCACATACACAGAGGTATATATAATATAGCTATGATATAGAGAGGATATATATAGTGTCATCTTCCCGCATTGATCTTGACTCCAAGCATTGGTTTATGGTCGCTGTCTTTGGGTGCCACAAAGCCTGTGGAGTAGGACGTAGAAGCGCCCGTGTCTATAGTTTGAAAGGCGCTGAAAGAGGAGTTTGAGGTCTCATCAAATCTCATGTCGGTTAGGTAACCTAGCTTGGAGGTTACATCACTGACCTCAACATCTCCTGTAAGCATAGCCACCACTCTTGACATCGATGGTCTCAAGGAATGAGATGAATATGTACACAGCAGAGCAATGCCTATCATGCGTTTCACTTCTTCCGTATTGAATTCACTCAGCTTATGATCAACTAGTTCAACTTCACGGCTATTCTCGTGTAGATTCCATGTCTGTATACACCATAATTGATAGTGTTAATCCTAAAAGTGTCTTAAATGTCTGTGTACCAGTAAAAAAAACCAGCATTTGTTGGGCCGGTGGGGTTTTTAGGTATTGTAAATTTATTAATTCACATAATGCAAACCCTAAACTGATATTCGTCTCAGTTTGTTTTTTGCTCTTGAGTTTTTTATTTCTTTAAGTTGATTCGCGTTGTCTTTTGTATAATAACATTTCCAATATACTTTTGACTAACAAGCAAGGACGTACCCATTCTTTTTTTTTTTTTTTTTTGTGCAACAGGACGTACCCATTCAAGAAGATATTTTTTCTCATTCCCTAGGTTCACATCAGAGTTTTTCCTTCCACTCACCAGCTCAAGAGCCACAATACCAAAGGCATACACATCTGTTTTCTCTGTTAGGTGCCCACGCATGGCATACTCTGGCGCAAGATATCCACTTGCATTCGTACAAAACGACATGTTCGCTAAAAATAATTCCATAATGTATATAATAATGTTGCAACTTGCAAGGAAGAAAAAGTTGAGGGTTTTGGAATGCTTACATGGTCCCTGCCACTCGGGTACTTATGTGGGTTTTCTTGTCATCGTATAGCTTTGCAAGCCCAAAATCAGAAACTTTTGGGAGCAAATTAGAGTCAAGCAAAATGTTGCCGGCCTTCACATCCCTGTGTACTATGCGAACACTCGCCTCCTCGTGGAGATAGGCTAAACCTCTGGCTACTCCCATGCATATCTCAAAACGAGTTGACCAATCAAGATGTAAAGTCTTATCACCTCCTGCAGCATCCAAATAATGAATAACTGAGCCTTGTAGAAACAAAGATTAAAATAAATAAATAAATTCATATTTATGTTTATGTTCATTACCAAATAGTGCGTAATCGAGGCTTCCATTTGGTAGATACTCATATACCAGCAAACGATGATGTTTTTCAAAGCAGCACCCGTAAAGTTTTACTAGGTTGCGGTGCATAACGGCAGAAATTGCTATGATTTCTGCAACAAATTGTCCCTTCCCTTGTCGGGATCCAACACACAACACTTTCACCGCGATTTCTCTTCCACCATTCAGGGTTCCCTGTTGCATGTGTTAAAACCATCACCAAAACACCTAGGTGGTTCTGGGCAGGGCATGCTTTGGAGACCTTTGGCTGTATTTATGTAAAATTTTTGTTTTTACAAATTTGTAGGTCTAAAATTTTTTTTTGGAAGCTTATTTGTATGTAATTTTTTTCAAAAACTTTGGAAACCTGTTGTGAATGTTTCACTTAGCATGATCCAGAGCCGACCATGGTTCTGGGTATAGCCAAATGAAGCATTGATATATGACCCCAAATTTTAAAAAAAAAATTACATAGAAAAAGTCTTCATATTTGTAAAAAAAATAATTACAAAAAGCATTACTAAATTGTTAATTTATGGACCCCATAATGTAGGATCGCCCCTGTATGTATATGTTATCCATTTTGTTGGTTTGAGTCTGACCTTATAAACAGACCCAAAGCCTCCCTCTCCAAGCTTGTTTGCAGGATCAAAATCTTGAGTGGCGCTTTTAAGCTCAGAGTACGTAAAAGTGTAAGGCTTTACGTCCATATTTAGAAGCTCTGCAACAATAAAAATATGAACCCATTTGAAAGATGATATTCAAGCTCAAAGGCTTTCTTGTGTTGTTATCACTACCTTCATCATCTGTGTAACCCTTACTGCTTTTTCGGATGATAAAGATAACCGCACCAGCAAAGAGGCCTAAAAGTCCGAGGCCAACAATAACACCCGAAACTGTACCAGTTCTAGTGTTTTGCTTTGACGGTGGCTTGTTGTCCACAGTTGGTGTAAAATCTGAACAATGACGACATGTAACACTTAGGCACCACTGCACCAGGGAGGAGATAGAAAAAAGAACATGTCAGTTGTTGTGATACCTGGTTTTGCACTGACGGTCGATATAAGTGGTCCATAATTACCTACAATAGGAAAATAAAGTGATCCTTTCCCAGCCCAGAAAAGATGAATTTCAAGATAATTTTCTGATACATTTGTTTTATATTCCCTGTAAACTGATCGGAGAGTAGTGTCACCAGATGTTCTGCGTATATCAAAATCCTTTTCAACAAGTCTTCCCTATAAAAACGGAGCTACGTCTCAGAATTCAGGAAGAGGATTATTACACCAACAAGTTAATTTCCAGAGCTGTAGTGCAGACCTGAACATAAATGTCAAAACGTCTTGTTCCTAAACCTTTCCAAGAGTAAAAGCCATTGTTGACTATTTCAGCAAACTGAAGTGTTACGGTGTAGCCTCCATTTTCGAGCCCCAACCCATAATACCTAAGGGAAGATGAAGAATGTCTTGCTGACTGAAAAAGCTCTGAATCCAAAGTGTTGTTAATCCGTACAATATTGCTACCCCCGTTATAAATTCCTACGCTACTGACTGCCCATCTCTCAACATCACTCACGTAAAATGAAGTTGATCCATGATCCACGTCGTCCCTCTCAAATACTGCTCCGCTGAAGGACCGTTTTTGTGGTCCTCCGCAGTTGATCAAAAATTCAGAATCTAGACACCAGAAAATAGAGAAAACCTTAAGCAAATATTTTGTTTTCCAACAGTAAATACAAGCATAGCCGAAAACAACGATATCTCTTTGTCACACTTACAGATTCCTTTGCCTCGGTTGCAGGGAAAATTCTTCTGCAGACACTTCAGTCTTGCTAAAACCCTTTTAACAAATTGAAAACAGATCTAAAATGTAAGACTGAAATTTGAATTTCAGATCAACATGAACAAATTTAATAAAGTCACCTCTTGTCAAGACCATTCAAGGTGAAGTTGTTAGCAACAAGATTGCTGCACAAATACTATGTCAAAATTAGAACTAAATGGAACAAGTTATAAAAACTTTTGTTAAACTTCTCGATTCGGACTCTCTCACGTCCAGCTCTTCTTTGTCTCTCTCTTTTATTTTTCACTCTCTGTTTTCTCCTTTTTCTTGTGTTTCATGTTAAGTTGTTAACACAAGCATTGCTCTCTGTTCACTTTCTTTGTCCCCTTTTATTCGATCTAGGGACCGTTCGATCTAAGAGAGAAAAAAATGCATTTGATATCTACTGATATATCTTGGTTGTTACTACGTATTTATATGGTTTTTAATTGTTTTAGGCTTTCGGAGTCTTCTATCTATGTTTCCAGGGACTATAGGTGTTTGGACGATTTGGAAGATGTTAGTCAAAGAACACGTTTTTTTTGTGTTGGCCGGTGATGACGGCAATGACGGTGAAGTTGGACGGTGAAGGAGGTGATTTTGTTAACAATTATGGCTTTCACATGTCCAAGCCTCTTCTATAAATACTCAATGCAAGATGAAGAGGAAATGCATCCCAAAACAAGAAAACAAAGAGAGAACGAGAGAAGAGAAGAAGAAGAAGAAGAAAAAAAAAATTCACAAAAATTTTTCTTATAATTTCTGAGTGTATTTGGGATCGGGGTGTGAGTTGTGAGCTTGTAAAATTTCCCTGGTTGATAATAAAAGATCTGTAGCAGGTCCGGGGAGACGTAGGCAACATTGGCCGAACTCCATTAACAATTTTGTGTGTGTGCTCTTTTCCTGCTCCCGCAAATTCTGGTTTTTCCGCAAAATTTGACCGCGTATTTCCTAACAACTGGTATCAGAGCCTGAGTTACAGTGATCGGTCAATTTTTTTGCGGGGTTACTATTCACGTAAACAGTAATTCATGAATAGTGAATTTTGTCGGTAACATCGGTTTGTCGACGAAGGTGTTCTAATACACGGTGGTTCCAGAAACGATGGGAGGCACAGACGGTTCGGCGCACAGTATCGAGAAATTTGACGGTACAGATTATGCATTTTGGAGAATGCAAATTGAAGATTATCTATACGAAAATAAACTTCATCAACCGCTGAGCAAGAAGCCTGAGAAGATGGATCAGGATGAGTGGGAGCTCTTTGACAGACAAGTTCTGGGTGTTATAAGGTTAACACTGTAAAAAAATGTTGCTCACAAT
>NC_027756.1:17310402-17333624 GCF_000695525.1 Brassica oleracea var. oleracea | reverse complement strand
CTTGTTGTGAAGGGATTCCAACAAAAAGAAGGCGTTGACTACACTGAAATCTTCTCTCCTGTAGTCAAGATGGTGACCATCAGAACGGTTCTTGGGCTGGTAGCACAAGAAGATCTGCATCTTCAACAAATGAATGTGAAGACGGCATTTCTTCACGGTGATTTGGATGAGGAAAATTATATGAAGCAACCCGAAGGCTTTGAGATCAAAGGGAAGGAAAGCCTTGTTTGCAAGCTAAAAAGGAGTTTGTACGGCTTAAAACAAGCTCCAAGACAGTGGTATAAACGGTTCGACAGCTTTATTAAAGGCGTTGGTTTCTTGAGGTGTGAAGCTGACCACTGTTGTTACTTCAAGACGCTTGAAGAGTCCTACTTGATATTGCTCCTATATGTCGATGACATGCTGATAGTAGGAGCAGACTTGCACGAGATCAATAGCTTGAAGAAAAAACTCTCAGAAGTGTTTGCGATGAAAGACCTTGGAGAAGCAAGACAGATTCTAGGGATGAGAATCAGTAGAAGCAAGGAAGGTCTTAAGCTATCACAAGAGGAGTATGTGAAGAAAGTCCTCAAGAGGTTTAACATGGATGACGCGAAGCCAGTTAGTACTCCCATGGCAAGTCATTTTCGGTTATCCAGAGAGCAATCTCCAAAGACGGAAGACGATATGGCATATATGGATAAAGTTCCATATGCTTCTGCTATTGGCAGCCTAATATACGCGATGATATGTACAAGGCCAGACATTGCACATGCAGTGGGAGTCGTCAGCAGATTTATGAGCAATCCAGGAAAGGAACATTGGGAAGCCGCTAAGTGGATTTTCAGATACCTGAAAGGAAATCCAAGCTTATCGCTTTGTTTCACGAAGTCTAAGACGGGATTGCAGGGATATGTTGATGCTGACAATGGAGGTGGCGTTGACATCACGAAGAGCATAACCGGGTATGTCTACACCTTTGGCGGTACTGCAATTTGTTGGGTTTCAAAGTTGCAGAAAATTGTATCTCTATCAAGCTGTGAAGCTGAGTATGTTGTGGTAACGTAGGCAACAAAAGAGATGATATGGCTACAGTCTTTTCTAGAAGAGCTAGGCCATGACCAAGGGAAAGGTGTGTTGTACTGTGACAGTAAAAGTGCCATTGATTTGGCAAAGAATCCGGTTTACCATGCTCGGACGAAGCACATACATCGTCGATATCATTTCATCATATCAGCGTTAGAAGATGAACATGTTGACGAAGGTCGTGCCGTATGATAAGTTGAGGTTGTGTGCAACCTCAGTTGGCTTGTTGGAGTAACAAGCTGGGGAGACCTGCTACATTGATCAAGGTGTGAATACAGATTGAAATCAGTCTTCAAGTGGGAGATTGTTAGTCAAAGAACACGTTTTTTTTGTGTTGGCCGGTGATGACGGCAATGACGGTGAAGTTGGACGATGAAGGAGGTGATTTTGTCAACAATTATGGCTTTCACATGTCCAAGCCTCTTCTATGAATACTCAATGCAAGGTGAAGAGGAAATGCATCCCAAAACAAGAAAACAGAGAGAGAACGAGAGAAGACAAGAAGAAGAAGAAGAAAAAAAAAACTTTTTTTTTCTCACAAAAATTCTTCTTTCAGAAATTATGAGTAATTTTTTTAGTGTATTTGGGATCGGGGTATGAGTTGTGAGCTTGTAAAATTTCTCTGGTTGATAATAAAAGATCTGTAGCAGGTCCGGGGACGTAGGCAACATTGGCCGAACTCCGTTAACAATTTTGTGTGTGTGCTCTTTTCCTGCTCCCACAAATTCTGGTTTTTTCTGCAAAATTTAACCGCGTATTTCCTAAAAGAAGACTGGTGAAGTTTTACAGGGATTGCAGGAGATTTTAGTAATGGTTTGAAGAATAAGAAGAAGTGCAGAACATGAGGAGATTGATCGATCGATCTGGTACAAAGAAGTGAGTGGTCAACCATGAAGCATGGATCGATCAATCTGAAACCAACACTGATAAGATCTTAACCAAAGTAAACCAATAATTTGGTTTAAGAATACACGTGTATTAGTGGAAGTGCTCTTGTTTAGTGGAATTGTCTAACGTGTGATATAGTTGGGAGATTGGGTAGTTACTTTAGGTGTTTGCTATTATATATCGATGTAGTTTTATTTGGATGATATGAAAAGAAAATTGCAGTAAACTTGTGTTCTTGTTCTCTCAAGTCTTTGGGACCCTATCAAACACATAAACAGAACAATCGATCCAGTCCATAAGAACATTGTGATCGTGTGATCGATCGATCAATCCTGAGAGCTGAAGAAAAAGAAATCTGTCGCGCAAGAATGGATCGATCGATTCGATTAACACGACAAATGCTGAAGTTTTCTTTTTCTCTTTCCTGTTTGGTTTGCCATTTTCCCAAAAGTGACTACTTCCTCCGTTTCATATTAAGTGTCGTTTTAAAGAAAATTTTTCGTTACAAAATAAGTGTTGTTTTCAATTTTCAATGCAAAATTTATTAACTTTATGCATTAATTTATTATTCTATTGTTGAAATATAATTAGGTGTATATGTAATTGTGTTTTTGCATAGGAAATGTATAAAATTAATTGTTTTCTTAATCCGTGTGCACAAACCCAAAACGACACTTATAATGAAACAGAGAGAGTATTTGTCTATAAATACCGTTTAAAACAGAAAATTAGAGACACCCTGTGCTCGCGGACCAGATTTTAGATTTTGTTTGCATTTATATTGTTATGTTATAATCAAATTCTAGTGTTCTGTTTTTTTTTTATGAAAACTAAATATTATTTTAGTCAATTTTGTAGCTGGATAAAATGGAAACCTAAAATTTGACGTGTTACATTTGAAACAAAACAATGAGAAGGGTAAACCAATTATTATGAGTTTTTAGTGGTTGAAGCTCGCTGTTTACCCTGGCTTTTAAGTCATCCATCTAGGAGTAAGGTCTAAGAGCATCTCCAATGTATTACTCTAATTTTGATTTCAAAATGGGGTAACTCTAAAATGGAGTTGAGTTTTACTCTAATGTATTATTCTATTTTTTACTCCAAAAAATATTCATAAATAATTCTATTTTTATTTAGTTAATAATTGTTAGTAGTACCCTTAACTCATAAAAATTTAACAATTAAAATACAGTTAGAGTTTTTCTTCCAACTTTAATTGGTGAAATTTTCATCATATGCAATTTTCTTAATTCAACAACAAAATTATGCATTAAAGGAACATAAAGAAGAAAACAAAGTTTTGTTTTGAAATTTAAATTTAAATTACGTACTTGATCCAAATGTTTGGGCATATATTAAGCTTAACAAGTACAATTTTATCAATCAAAATGTTGACCCACAAGATAAACAAACCCATCTATTTTGTGTGAACAAACCATACTTTACCGTTCTCAAAAAAAGTTTACAGAATTATTAAATCACTTATTTGTATTATATTATATTATATTATATTAAAATTATTTATGTTTAGTTTTTATTTTTATTAGTTTATGAATTTTTGTGTAAGACTATTAAATAATATTTTGTGGAGTATTATATTAATTTTCATGTTATTTTATTATTTTAAATATTATATATGTATGAAATAAAAATATTCAAGATTAAAATGACCATTTCATAAATAAAAAAGTTCAATTCCAAAATGAAATAATGAGTAAGATTAGTCCATAAATGAAGTAACCTTAGCCATTACTCCATGTTAGAGTTAAATATGAAGTGGATTTGGAAAAAAATTTACTTTAAAATAAAATTTAGAGTTAAAAATGGACTAGGGTTGGAGATTCCCCAAGTGGGAGTAGCTAAATTTATAACTGTGAGTGTGTGAGTGGAGTTGGTAGAGAAATTTACTATAAGTTCATGCAAGTAGTGTTGTGTAAACTATCCGAGTGATCTAACTTATCGATTTAATTAGACAATTAAAGTCAATATGTTCTTTGTTTTCTCTCTAGACAAATGAACTAAACAAAGTGAGAAAGGAAATTGTGTCCAATAAAAGAGAGATAAAGAGAGAGAACCAGAGGAACAAATATGAGAGAGTTAGAGACACAGACTTGGAACAAAGGCTCCAACTGGTGACAATCTTGTTATAAATTATTTGTTACTCTAATTTTATACCAAACTTGCTAATTTTTTTGTCAATTTTATTACACGTAGGTTCCACTGAATTCTTCTCTTTTCCTCATCATTTCCTCATTATGTTTAAATGAATTAATGAAAAAAATTATTTCTTTTAAATTTTAATGAGGAACAAATTGAATTCTTTCTGAAAAATTATTCACGGCCATTCTTTTTTTAATAGTTATTTATTTCCTTAAATGAAAATTTGGTCATTTATTTTTCTATTCTTTTAATTCATCGAAGTGTTACCAATTGGAAAGTTCAACAAGTTTCTTTTAAAAATTTCTGAGATTTATTGTTAGTCAATTTAGAAATCTAAGTTCTGTTTAAATATAAAAATAATTATATTAGACTCTCACTCATGCCGTACCCGAATTATTTTTTACTTTTAGTTCAGGTACTTTAAATTTAGATGAGAAATAGTGTGTTAAAGTGTTATTTTAATTTGAGTTTTATTATATTCGCTAAGATTTAATTTTGGAACTTAAATTTGTGAATTAAAAATTAGGTTTTATTTTGGGATATCAAATATATTCATTGCTTGGATATGTGATAGCAATTCTGAGTATAAACTCCAAAGATTTTTTCAAAAGCATCTTAGGTTCTAATCGCAATTATGCGGAATTACAATTAAAAAATATTTTATTTTTAATAAAACAGTTGCTATATTTTTCAGATATATGTTTTCAATTGTTAAATTTCATCTATCAATTGTAAATTTTGGTTTCTTTTAATTAAGTCAAAAAGAAAAGGAACATGAACATGAACATGAAATATTTTTAAGATTGAAAAACACGTGAATATAAATAGAGATATAGTGTATTTTGATTACTTACAGGTCTAAGTTTGGTAAGCTGACCCATGAAGGAAGACTACCAGATAAATCATTGTAGGAAACATCTCTGAAAAAATAAAAGGAGAATTATTAGAGAATAAGTTATATTTATATATATATTCCAAAACAGTTTCCTGATTATCTACAAAACTTGAGTCTACCCTGTGGAAGCTCTTCTAAGAGGGAAATAGTTCATTAATCATGACTTTAATCATGACTTTATTGATTTTAAAGATGATCGACTGTAAAGGACTTTGTTTGTTACCCACATATTTCTCAAATTATGGCTCTTTTGAGTGGGCAAAGAACCATTCAACGTGTTGTTTCCCAAAAACCTAATATGAAGACAACACAGATTGCGCAGTTATCACTGGTACTAACGAACTGGTCCATGTAGACAACAAAGACTCGAAAGAAGTAGAAAAATTACAAGTGACTAAGTAGATCTAGGCTGAAAAGTGAAGCTGGAATTGGTCCATGTAATTTGTTGAAGCTTAAATCACTGGCAAACAGACACGAATTGCACGGGGACACATTAAGTTCAATGAATGGTGAAAACTGAGAAATAATATTATAGCAATGTTAAGATCAATTTGGTATAATTAACATTTTTTTACCAAAAAAAATCATTTTAGTGTTCTCAAGGTGACTTTCACAAATCATATCTAACTCGTTTAGCAAAAGAGACTCCGACACACGGGGGCGTATGTTCTACTTACAGTTCTAGCAGATTTGAGTATTCCCCGAAATTAGAGGGTATTGTCCCAGTGAGATTGTTGTTCCTCAATACTCTAGGAAACATATCATCAATGTTAAATATACACTTAACGAGAATGAAACAATTCATGAATTGGATTAGAATTGCTGCCTTACAATATACTTAGAGATTTCATGTCTTTGATGATTTCGAGAGAAGAGCCTCCGTTGGATATGTCGCCAAGCACTCTACATTTAGAGTAAGATTATGTGGAGATAGGGAAAGAAAGAGATATAGTAAACAAGAATGATTTCTGACACAAAGGCAACACATACAGTTCTGTTAAAGAAGTTAAGTTGGAAAATGACGACGGTATCGGACCCCTCCAACCAGTTCCTTGAATTTTCCTGCAGCAAACATGGTAGCCCAATTGCCATGAATAATTTTCCACGAAGATTAAAAATAAGAGCAACGTAACAAGTATATAAGAATATAAGATAATCTCTGTAGAAATGAATTCACTCTTACAAGATAGTTAGCTTGGTCCAATTTCCTATAAGTTCTGGTATCTGACCAGTAACGTCCAGATCATTCATTGATCTTGTACAAACATTAAGGGAAAACTAAGCCACAGTAAAACGAAATAAATAATGTAAAATAATATAAATAGATTACAAAAATGTAAAAATAGCGTTAAACTTAATTATATGCAGTGTTTTGAAATCTGACCGGACTTGCAGTCGAACCAGTAAATCCAGTGACCCGATGTATAATTCGATTTAGATTATATGAAAAGATCATTATTTAAAAAACCCAATAAAATCCGTAAAACACCATTAAAACTTGGAACCCGACTATCGGTTGAATCACTGGTTAAACTGTATGTAACTTTTACTTTTTTTTTTAGATTCTTTTAGTGATGTTATTAGAATTTGTTTTGTTTTGTAACCTGGCGAGCTTGATTACAATGAATTAGGAATGCTTTTGCTGAAAATATCTCAAAGATGATGAAGTGAAAAACCCACACAATCTTGATGGTATATTATATAATACCAGTTAAACTATTATATTTGTGATTTTTAGATTTTGAAAAAGATATCACTATGCCATCTGAAGAAAATGAAGTGAACGATGATACAAATAACCAAAATTAATTGATGTTATTTGTTATGAGTTTATTTTTTTTATCCATAATCTATTACCATTTGATGTTTTACTTTTGGTTTAGTTTGAATTTAAAGTTTAATTTTATTATTTACACTAGAAATGTAAATACTTATGGATTTTAAGTCTTGACATTTTTTTATTAGATGTCATAATATTTCATTTTCATTTGACACACAAAATATTAAAAAAATAGAATATTTAATAATTTTGTATCAAATTAGGAAGAAACTATAATTAAGTATTTTCGACATTTTACAAAAAAATCATAAAATATATATTATATTTTTCAATAGCTATTATATGACAAAAAATAAATCAATTTAACCTACGGTTCGCCTGCAGACCCAATAAACCGGTGATTCATAAAGTTGTCCAGTTCAATATCCGGGCCGGGTTTAAAAACATTTTTTATATGTGAATTCGATGAAATCAAATTCTTACACGTCTTCCAGTTCTACAAGATTAGCAAATGTTGAAGGTACTTCCCCTCTAAGTCCTGAATTGGATAAGTATCTGCAATAAAAATGTAAGAAATAAGTACAACACTAAATGATTTTGTAATCAAGTTTTCATATCTGAACTAAAAAAAGACAGCATAACTGAACACAAAGTACTTTTACATTCTCACATCTTCAGTAGTTTTGTACAAGTCCCAATCTCAGCTGGTATAGGACCGGAAAAGTTATTTAGACCCCTGTTCGGAATTACGCTACGCGTTAGTCGGGCGGTGACCCTGGGCCTAGCGAGTTATCAAAAAATCGGGGATTAAGCGGGGCGTACTCGGCGCCTAGTTTTAGACATATATTAGGTATGTGATGAATAAACATTAAAATTGCTTAGTCTAGTGGTCCATGTCGCAGTCTAAAGAAACATACGGTCGCGAGTTCGAGTTGTTATCACTGCATTTTGCATCCTTTTTTCTGAAAAACCCAATAAAATCCGTAAAACACCATTAAAACTTGGAACCCGACTATCGGTTGAATCACTGGTTAAACTGTATGTAACTTTTACTTTTTTTTTTAGATTCTTTTAGTGATGTTATTAGAATTTGTTTTGTTTTGTAACCTGGCGAGCTTGATTACAATGAATTAGGAATGCTTTTGCTGAAAATATCTCAAAGATGATGAAGTGAAAAACCCACACAATCTTGATGGTATATTATATAATACCAGTTAAACTATTATATTTGTGATTTTTAGATTTTGAAAAAGATATCACTATGCCATCTGAAGAAAATGAAGTGAACGATGATACAAATAACCAAAATTAATTGATGTTATTTGTTATGAGTTTATTTTTTTTATCCATAATCTATTACCATTTGATGTTTTACTTTTGGTTTAGTTTGAATTTAAAGTTTAATTTTATTATTTACACTAGAAATGTAAATACTTATGGATTTTAAGTCTTGACATTTTTTTATTAGATGTCATAATATTTCATTTTCATTTGACACACAAAATATTAAAAAAATAGAATATTTAATAATTTTGTATCAAATTAGGAAGAAACTATAATTAAGTATTTTCGACATTTTACAAAAAAATCATAAAATATATATTATATTTTTCAATAGCTATTATATGACAAAAAATAAATCAATTTAACCTACGGTTCGCCTGCAGACCCAATAAACCGGTGATTCATAAAGTTGTCCAGTTCAATATCCGGGCCGGGTTTAAAAACATTTTTTATATGTGAATTCGATGAAATCAAATTCTTACACGTCTTCCAGTTCTACAAGATTAGCAAATGTTGAAGGTACTTCCCCTCTAAGTCCTGAATTGGATAAGTATCTGCAATAAAAATGTAAGAAATAAGTACAACACTAAATGATTTTGTAATCAAGTTTTCATATCTGAACTAAAAAAAGACAGCATAACTGAACACAAAGTACTTTTACATTCTCACATCTTCAGTAGTTTTGTACAAGTCCCAATCTCAGCTGGTATAGGACCGGAAAAGTTATTTAGACCCCTGTTCGGAATTACGCTACGCGTTAGTCGGGCGGTGACCCTGGGCCTAGCGAGTTATCAAAAAATCGGGGATTAAGCGGGGCGTACTCGGCGCCTAGTTTTAGACATATATTAGGTATGTGATGAATAAACATTAAAATTGCTTAGTCTAGTGGTCCATGTCGCAGTCTAAAGAAACATACGGTCGCGAGTTCGAGTTGTTATCACTGCATTTTGCATCCTTTTTTCTGATTTTAGTTTAATGAATAACAAAATACGATTTTACCCTCATCTTCAACCTATTCTCTGCGTTTTCCAGATCTGAGAATATTTTGTTCTTCATTTTTTTTGCACGATTTCATAGTTTTTACAACCGATTCTTGTGAGTTTCACCTAATTATAATAGATTCATGAGATAAACACCGATTTAGCTCTTAAAATTTCGATTTTTGAAGGTTTTTTAGTTTCAGCGCCTAGAACCACCGATTACCTCCTCCTCGCCACGGCAGCCTTCCGATCACCATTTAATCGGGCGAGTAAACGGCCAGGCGGACGCGTTTTTGAACAGGGATTTAGACCAATACCGCTGCATGCAGAAAAAATATACAAGACATGTATAATAATAATAAGGAAACATCAAAATCTGACATTATTTATGACATTTTATTTTTTTTTTAAATGAGGGAGAAGCAGCTTACAGCGATTTCAAGTTTGTAAGCAAACCAATTTCCTTGGGAAAGGGGCCAGATAAGGCATTGACACCAAAAGTCCTACGGTGGTTGAGAAACAGTTGGAGCGTGAGATACAAGAAAGACAGATTTGGAAAAGGAAGAGGAACGTTTCATTCAGTCAACAGCCTTACAGCCATTCCATTCGAGTCAAATTTCCAATTGCAGGAGAAATGGAGCCCGTTAGATAATTTTGAGCTAGGTTCCTGAAAGAAAGAGGCGTGTGATTTTGAGGTACAGTGAATGCATTTACAGACTCTTTTTGATGATGATAAGAAAATAAAAACAAAGAAGTATAGTCTATACAGATTGGTGAGGTATATCAAAGTCCAGAGCTGTGGAGGTATAGGTCCTACAACATCTAACGCATAAACCTTGCTGTGGAAGTAAAAACAACAGCATGGTAAAGATTCAGTGGGTTAATGTACTGTACAGGGCCGTGATGCGGCAGATTGTGGAGTTGTTGAATGTGCAGTCGCATTTAATAAAAGGGTTGTAGGCTTTGTCGTCGATGAAGATGTTGTCATCGATGGCTACCCCAGAGCACAATTCACCGCTCGTGTTCCATTCCCTTGACGCCCGGATCTTCCAAGCCGTGAAGATGGAGTTCAAAGCTTTCTCTGTTGTTACAATTAACTATCAGTTTATTCAAACCAAATAACTTGTTATTAATTATTTAAATGTGTTCAACGACAGGGAAAAACCGTCGTCGGGATGAGTAGTGGCTCCGATTTTATTTTGAGCTGCAACCATGTGAAGTGAACCGGGGATACACAAAAGGAACCAGACGGTGAGGAGCAGACACGTGGGCATCGTCGTCTACCGAGGTTTTACTCTCTTTTTTTCTGTTTGGTTCAAAACAACTATCGTCTATCTTACTAAACTAAGAACTTAAGCTTTCAATTTATCGTCTCCTTAACTGTTTTCATACGTTATTGTTTTTCTGTCTTTACAAATATCTTTCTTGACGTAGATTCGTTGACTTATATATGTGCCAACCAAAACATGATAAGTGGACCCAAAACCTTACTTTATCTAGGGTTGGGCATCTATCCATTAATTTTTATCTGATTCTTTATTCAATCCGAAAAATTCGAATATTTGAAAATATTCGGTTGAAAATGAAGCAAATCATAAACACTAAACTCTTTTGAGTCGAAAATACGCTTTGCTCTCACTTCATACAAATAGATGTATATTTACAATTAAATATACAATTGTAAATGTATACTTTTACTTTATAACTTTTTTATACTTTGTGTGAATACATATTTTCTTAGAAAAAACCAGAAAACTATATATTTTTCAAATAAATATTTGATATATTTTCCTAATTCTTATATTGTATATTTACTTATTAATTATTATTTTTATATTGTAGGACAATTCTCTCAAATAGATTTTTTAAGTTTTGTCAAAAAATAGCATTCAATAAGAAAAAAATGACCAAAATAGCCTTTTTATTTGAAAATTTTAATTTTTAATTTTTTTATATTTTTAAATTTGAAATCCTATCCTCAAAACCTCACCCCTTAACTCTAAACTCTAAGTCTATATTAGTTAACCATAGGGTATAAATATATTTTTACTCTTTAATAATACTTTTTCGTCATTTTCCACATTGAGAGCTATTTTTGTGACAAAAAATTAAAAAGGGTTATCCTAGATAATTTTTCTATATTGTATATTTATTTATTCTAATTTTCTGGCTTTTATATCAAATGACAATATTACGATAAATATTTAATGTAATATTTATATTTCTTATATTATATATTTTCTTATTATTTATTTAACTATACATTTTTTCATTTAACTATATATTTTTAAGATTATGTTTAATTTAGTTTTTCCATTTTTATATTGTATATTTACTTATTGCTTATCTTTTATTATTTTGTATATTTACTTATTCTAAATTTCTTGCTTTTATATCAATGATAATATTATGATATATATTTAATGTAATATTTTTATTTCTTATATATTATATTCACTTATTATTTAATTTTCTTATATTTTATATTTACTTTTTATAATATGTAACATTTCTATTTCTTAAATTGTATATTTACTTATTATTTATTTCTTCCTATATTGTATATATATTTACTTATGAAAATATTTTTAAATAATAAAAATGTAAACAATACATTTTACAGATATATATTTAATGTAGTTTTTTATTTCTTATATTGTGTATTTACTTATTCAATTTTTGAGCTTTTATATCAAATGATAATATTGGTTATAGATGTTTAATGTAATTATTATATTTACTAGATTTTTTAACCGCGCTACGCGCGGATAAGATATTATATGTAGTTCTCAATTCTAAAAAAATAATGTATAATATTGTATTACATTATTTAAAGAATATTTGGTGGATAACTTAAAAAGTTTTCATATGAATCGGGGAAAGCAAGCTTATGTTTTTATATTATTATATTTATTTGTGTATATAGAATCTATATATAATGCTAGTGTAATAAAGAAAGAACATTATTTTTTTGTAACTTCAAAAAGATCAGTATTTTTTTGTGACTTCAAGAAGATACATTATTACAATTTGAAATTATTCAAAATTGAATAAAATGGTAATTAAATAAATCTAATTTTTTTATCTTGTTTAGTTGGATTTTCATGAAAACAAATTGATAGGTTAAACAAATGTTTCAAAAAATTTTGTGTTATTGTTTGTCTATAAATTAAAAAAAATTATTGAATTGATATATTTAATTATTGCACCCTTAAATAATATTTTATTAAGACATTAGAAAACTATGTTTTGAGTTGTTTTGTCAAAATTGTACAAAAATCTATGCTTTTTCATATTTGTCACGAAAATTTATATGTTAAACTTACTTTTACAAAATTCTTAACTTTGTCACGAAAACAAAAATCTATGATTTTTCATATTTGTCAATGTTCTCACACTTTCAAAGAATATATTAGCTTAGTCACTTACTTTATTTTTTTTACAAAACAAAGTATTGGAGTCTTTTGAAAGTTGAATCCATATTACTGTAAATGTACATAAGAATTTGTGATTACATATTTAGTGATTCTCGTATATATGTGCAAGAAAGTTTCAATAGCTTAGTGGTATCTGGCCTATATTTATGTCATACTAAAGAACATTATTTTTTTGTAACTTCAAAAAGGTACATTATTACAATTTAAAATTATTCAAAATTGAATAAAATGGTAATTAAATAAATTTAATTGTTTTTTTATCTTGTTTAGTTGGATTCTCATGAAAAAAATCGATAGGTTAAACAAATGTTTCAAAATTTGTTGTGTTATTGTTTTTTCTATAAATTACAAGATTTATTGAATTGATATATTTAATTATTGCACCCTTAAATAATATTTTATTAAGACATTTGAGAACTATGTTTTGAGTTGTTTTGTCAAAATTGTACAAAAATCTATGCTTTTTCATATTTGTCACGAAAATTTATATGTTAAACTTATTTTTACAAAATTCTTAACTTTGTCACGAAAACAAAAATCTATGCTTTTTCATATTTGTCAATGTTCTCACACTTTCAAATAATATATTAGCTTAGTCACTTACTTATTTTTTTTTTTATAAAACAAAGTATTGGAGTCTTGAAAGTTGAATCCATATTATTGTAAATTTACATAAGAGTTTGTGATTACATATTTAGTGATTCTTGTATATGTGTCCAAGAAAGTTTCAATGGCTTAGTGGTATCTGTCATATATTTATGTCGTACTAACCCGAGTTCGATCTTTTCCTTTGTATAGTTTTTTCATTTTTTACGAAAAAATAAATGAGATGACGTGGCAACTTCGGACTCTCTGATTGGACGATTTTTTGTGCCTACGTGGACATTCTAAGAAGAGCTTATATTCCCTTTTTAGTATAGTATAGATGATATTGTATATATATGTATGATAATATTACGATTTATATTTATTTTAATATTTTTATTTCTTATATATTATATTTATTTATTTTTTATATTTTCCTATATTTTAGATTTATTTAACATTTATTTCTTCCTATAATGTATATAATATTTGTAAATAATAAAAATGTAAAACAATACATTTTTCATATAGATGTTAATATAGTTTTTTCATTTCTTATATTGTATATTTACTTATTCTATTTTTTTGTTCTCCCTTATATCAAATGGTAAATATTATTTATAGATTTTTAATGTAATATTTATTTTTCTTATATTGTATATTTACTTATTATTTATTTTACTCTACGTTTTTCAGAAGTTTATGTAGTTTTTATATCTCTTATATTGCATACTACTTATTATATATTTTTATTCTAATATTATGATATATTTTTAAGGTAATATTTTTACTGTATATTTTTCAGATAGATGTCAAATTTAGTTTTTTCAGTTCTTATATTCTATATTTACTTATTGTGTATATTTTTTTATATTGTATATTTAGTTATTCTAATATTACGATAGATGGTTAATATAATATTTATATTTCTTATATTTTATATATACTTATTATTTATTTTACTATACCTTTTTCAGAGAGATGTTTAATTTAGTTTTTTTCGTTTCTTAATTGTATTTTACCTATTGTTTATTTTTTTATTATATTGTATATTTATTTATTCTAATTTTCTTGCTTTTATATCAAATGATAATATTATGGTAGATATTTAATGTAATGTTTCTATTTCTTATATTGTATATTTATTTATTCTAATTTTCTTGCTTTTATATCAAATTGTAATATTATGATAGATGTTTAATGTAGTTTTTCCATTTTTTATATTTTATATTTACTTTTTTTAATTTTATATTTACTTCTCTATTCTTTTTGCTTTTATATCAAATTGTAATATTATGATAGATGTTTAATGTAGTTTTTCCATTTTTTATATTTTATATTTACTTTTTTTAATTTTATATTTACTTCTCTATTCTTTTTGCTTTTATATCAAATTGTAATATTATGATAGATGTTTAATGTAATACTTCTATTTTTATATTATATATTTACTTATTATTTATTTAACTATAAATTTTCAGATATATGTTTAATTTAGTTTTTCTATTTTTTTATATTTTATATTTACTTACTTTTTATCTTTTCTTATTTTGTATATTTATTTATTCTAAATTTCTTGCTTTTATATCAATGATAATATTACAATAAATATTTAATTTAATATTTTTATTTCTTATATACTATATTTACTTATTATTATTTTTTAATTTAATTATTCTAATGTTACGATAAATGTTTAGTATAATATTTCTATTTATTATATTGTGTATTTAGTTATTATTTAATTTACTATATATTTTCCAGATAGATGTTTAATGTAATACTTACATTTCTTATATTGTATATTTACTTATTAATTATTTTTTCTTATATTGTATATTTACATGTTATTGTTTAATGTAATATTTCTTTTTCTTATATTGTATATTTACTTAATATTTATTTTTCCTTATGTTGTATATATATATATTTTGTTTTTTAGTAATAATGCCACGTGTCATCTTTCGGAAGAAGTTTTTTTCGCTGATGTGGACGCTCTATGGAACCTCAAAATGTCTCTTTTATTAGCATAGACTAGTGATCAACCCGCCCTACCGGCAGAGATATGCAAATAAATAAAAAATAATATATTTTAAATATTTAATTTATTCATAACTAAAAATAAAATTAATTTTGATATTTTTTTTCATTTCTTTTTCCTTTGAAAATATATATTTAAACTGAAATTGATCTATATATCTGTTTATTCGGAAAAAACCAGGTGAGTAAACTTTTGTTTATTCAGTTTTTATTTTATTTTTTTGGTGTATTTATGTGTATTCAGTTTAGTTGGTTGATATGTTCTAACCAATTGGTCTTTGCTTGCCAACCGAACCACAAACCGATTAATGAAAACAGAGAACCGATAATTTTGGTTTGGTCGGTTCCGTTTTCTTAGGTTTGTACCTCATGCCCATCACTATAACCAACTGTCGTTGAAGAATGAGAAGTGTCATGTTTGCTACTGGCATTTTCGGGGAAAATGTCGAAGTTGAAGAGAAATAGTGTAATCTTCTGTTTGCTAGAAATTTTTAATTCTAGTTGTATGTGAAGTAAAAAAACATGTTTAAATTAATCCCATTAGCCACAACTGTAGGTTCTCCTCAAGTTCGTACAATCTCTTAAAGCACCTAATTTGATTGAATTAGTATTTTATTTTCTAGACGAAAGATTGGTGCCCGTTATGCTAATGGTCCAGGGTAATTTATTTAAGGTTGAGTTATTAGAGATTGTTTGATCTTGGGACAACAATGAGTCCCACAAATCCATATGTTGTATGCTTCCATCTACTGAGATTCACTCAATTTAATGAAAACATTAATCTTTTTCTTGTAAATTTTGACCTTTTAGCTTGTCCGTTTAATACTTGTTTAAAACATATTTTCGGATGGAGTTTACGTACAATAGAATTATAAAATATCAACTGATGTAGATTCTATGCATTGTGCTCTTATCATAACCTGATTTTCCTTACTTGCGTACTCTTCCAAATTTGCCTTCACAAACATATTTTTGTGTTCATGTTAGCAGGTCTAGGAAGCAATGATGATTATGGCTTCGTCTTATCTCTGATAATACCTACGGCATTTATTCTGCCTTTTTGACATGTCCTCCGTAAATATACACCTTCGATATGACCTTTGTTGCTTGGCAAATACCAAAATTGCAAAAACTCATCTCGGAAATAATTTCTTCCTTCTCTTATTTACTATGTTTCGTTCTCTCCACTGCTCTGATCTGTGTTTTTTTTAAATCATACAACCATCACAGCCAAGTCGTGACCCCCCCCCCCCCCCCCCNNNNTCGCGACTCAACTCTGCCATCATCGCTCACCATGACCGTACCACCACTTCTCCACCATTCTACAACAACTTTCATTATACTCATCCTGAAACTTTGGCATTTTCACTTTTGTTGGTTTCTATAACTTCTAAAGCGTCATTTTATGCGGGACTCGTCATCTCCTGCATTAACCCCGCAGACCTTTTCCTTTCTACATTTTTGTTTCTTGTTTTTACTTGGGATAGCTGAGAAGAATCATCAGACTGAAGATTGAGAAGTAGCTGCAACAATCAAGTTCTTTTATCAGTTCAAATGTACATTAGATCAGACTCAATTGCAACAGAATCTTCAAGACAATGCAAATGTTATTGCAATTATATTCACATATAAGACCCATTGGAACCATGAATCATTCAAGTGTGAATATTAGATTATTAGAGTTTGCTAAATGGAAAACTCATTTTAAACAATGTGTGCAAATATATTTATTAATGTTATTTAGGTTGTACCTCATCTTTTTCGGTCCTTAAAGCTGCACCATTGGGGGTATCTGCTGTTTTTAGCTGAGAGGGTGCATCCCCCGTAGCAGAGTTGAGCTGGGTGAGCAAAGCCAGTACCTTCCAAGTTTTCTTTATTTATTGTACAAATCATTGTTAATAAGTAAATCAACAAAGAGGGATATGCGTAAGTGATCATATAGTGCTTATTTTCAAATCACCTACAAAGCTTTGTACTCATCATATATGAATTTAGGAATTTCCTCCTGAGATCTGTTGGTCTTCTCCAAATATTGCCTTGTTGATCTGATTTAGTTCATAGAAGTAATAGCACACATCGACATATGTCGTCGAACATTTTTGGGACGGCAAGGGTCGATAGTGGAGCCATTGTTTTTTTTTTGCTGGAGTCTTCTTTGGAGTCTTTTTTTTATGGGTGTGAGGTTGATGTTGGTAGGATAATGAGTTTTATAGCGATGTGTCTAAGAGCGAGATAAATATTTGGATATAATAAAAATGTAAAACTACACATTTTTCAAATAGATGTTTGATGTAATATTTCTATTTCTTATATTGTATTTTTACTTAGTATTATTTTCTTAAATTTTATATTTACTTATTCTATTTTTTTTTGTTTTTTCAGATAGATGTAATATTTGGAAATAATTAAAATATAAAACTCTACATTATTTCAGATATATGTTTAATGTAATATTTACTAATATTGTAATGTTACCATTTCTTAAAAAATATTTGAAATAATTAAAATGTAAAACTATACATTATTTCAGATATATGTTTAATGTAATATTTACTAATATTGTAATGTTACCATTTCTTAAAAAATATTTGAAATAATTAAAATGTAAAACTATACATTATTTCAGATATATGTTTAATGTAATATTTCTATTTTTATATTATATATTTAAGAAATAATTAAAATGTATAACTATTCATTATTTCAGATATATGTTTAATACAATATTATTAAAATATAAAACTATACATTATTTCAGATATATATTTAAGTAATATTTACTAATATTGTAATGTTACCATTTCTTAAAAATATTTGAAATAATTAAAATGTAGGACTATATATTATTTCAGATATATTTTTAATGTAATATTTCTATTTTTTTATATAATATATTTACAAAATAATTAAAATGCATAACTATTTATTATTTCAGATATATGTTTAATATAATATTATCTTTTTTATATTGTATTTTTAGTTATTATTTATTGTATACATATTTGGTTTTTCTAAATTTGTAATATTACATTATGGAGAAGTTAAAAGTTGATTTCTTTTAATCGGACTGGTTAAAAATATTTTGACCAAATATTTTACAAATAATATTTACTCAGCGAGGAATAGAAGTTGGATTGTGACGTGAACTTTGGTTTTTGAGAGTAATATTCTCAGGCCATTAGGCCAATATATTTATCAGGTCATATATTTATGAGATACTAAAATGTAAAACTATACATTATGTCAATATTTTCGGTGATATGATTTAACTACTTATATTTGTGGCAATTTCCCTTCTTATATTTTATATTTACTTATTATTTATTTATTATTATGTTTTATAATTACTTATTCTAATTATTTTGATTTTATGTCAAAATTGTAATATTACGATAGATATTTAATGTAATATATATGTTTCTCATATTGTATATTTACTTATTATTTATTTTATCATATATTTTTCAAAGAGATGTTTAATGTAGTTTTAATATTTTTATATTGTATATTTACTTTTTATTTATTTTTCCTTATATGTATATTTACTTTTAATTATTATTATTTTTATAATATTGCCACGTGTCATCTTCTGGGATAAAAAAATTTCGCTGATGTGGACGTCTCATGGAGCCTCAGAATGTCTATTTTATTAGTATAGATTTATTTTTTCTTATGTTGTATATATTTTTTTATTTTTAGTAATAATGTCACGTGTCATTTTTCGGAAGAAGTTTTTTTCGCTGATGTGGACGCTCCATGGAGCCTCAAAAGGTCCCTTTTATTAGTATAGGTTTTGTTTTGTTTAATGAGTTAGGGCTGTGAAAAAAAATCCGGATCCGAAAAACCAAACCGAACCTGATCCGAAAAAATAGTATCGAACCCGAATCGAAATTTCTTAAATATCCGAATGGGTTCAAAATTTTGGTATTTAGAAAACCGAAACTGAACCTGATCTGAACCGAAGTATTTTTGATACCTGATTATATCCGAAATTGATTTATATACCTATATATCGTAATTATTTTTAGATTTAATATATATTAAGAACAACAAAATATATAAAATATTTTTAAATTATCCAAAATACTTATAAATATACACAAATAGTCAAAAGTACATGTCTAAAATAGCTAAAGTATACTCAAAACACTAACAATACTTAAAATATAAATTGATTCTCAATTCCAATATTCAAACCAAACCAATTTATACGTTAATTTTAGGCAATTTGACATATGTTATTCAAATTTATATGTAACTAGGAGTTTTCCTGTGTCATGCGCAAATATAAAATATTTAAAAATATTATATATAAATGAAATTTTCTATTTTTATATTTTACTTTTCTTAGTTTAAAAATAAAACCATAATGTAATTGTTTTTAGTTTGATTTATTCAAGTTTACTTTGACCTTTTAATTTTGCATTATTTAAATTTTCATAAAAATAATTGAAATTTATAAAGTTATTTCATTATATTATTCTTTATTTAATTACCATTTTTAAATATGTCTATTTGTAAATATATAAATTATTTCTAATAATATATACATTAAATAAAAATAACTTATATACGTTGATAAAATATATTTTAAACTACACTTATTTTAATAATAAAAATATGATTCATATATTGATGTAAAATTTTAATATTCGTAATTATTATTTATATATAAAAACATATTATTTTAATAGATATAGAAAAGTTATTAGGTATCATAAAATCTTACCAAAATAAATATTTACTGAGAAAAAATATTTTTGATATAAAATTTATTATTTATTACTATATTATGAAACTTTTTCAAAAATACAAATCTATATATAGAAAATCATCATTATTATATTTAAGAAATCTTACCAAAAACATAAATCTAAATATAGTAAATTTTACATGTCACAATTAGATTTATGCCATGTCATATTTCTTTTAAGCTATGTCATCATTTTTTTGTGAAAGTTAATGTAGTGATGATACATATACAAATCACTTCTCAAATATAGTTTAGGGGATATATTATTTTGTTTATAGATTTTGAGAAATTTAAAGTATATATGAATTTTAAATTTTTTTAAATAATTTAAATGGGTTATCCGTACCCGAACCGAATCCGCAAATATCTGAACCGACCCCGAACCAAAATTTAGAAATACCTAATAGAGCTGAAATCTTTGAACCCAAAAACCAAAATAGACCCGAGCCGAACCTCAAATGGGTATGTGAACGCCTACCCTAATGTGTTATCGTTAAGAGTTGTGATTGGTTTGTAAGAGGCTTTTATAACCAAATCTTTGTTCTTGGTCAATGATCTCGGTCACTGACAATTACAAATCCCACATTTTACGTTAAATGAGTATATTTACAAAATAAATGAATGTATCAGGTTACTTAAACCCGATTTAAAACTACATAAAAGTTTTATGGATGCAAAAGGTTTTCAGTTTTTTTTTTTCACATAATTTAATAATTTGAATAAACCCAAACTAAAACAGAAACTTCTATAATATATCTGAATGTAACTTGGGTATATTCAATCTAAAATTCGAAATGATTTGATTTTAACGAGGTTTTAGATTATTTTAGTGAATTGCAGAGTTTAAAGCGATTTTTTTTATTACTCTAGAATATCATCTAAAACAAAGAAATTTGAATTTTGATTTTTTTAACTAAAAAAATATGTTCGATATGTGAAAGTACTTTATAAAATGTCAAATTTAGTAAGAATGATCTCCCTGCTGTGGTCTTTGGATTGTCAACAAGATCTCGTTAGCTTTATGTAGTATGATGGTCTTGAGGCAGTTTTGGGTGGTGACTTAATTAGTACTTTGGTTAGGGTCTCCCTGCTGTGGTCTTTGGTTCTGTCGTATGTCCATTGTGGCGTCTTCTCGCTTGTCAGGTTTAGTCTCTGACTGATGAGTGTTCGCTTGACCTTTGTTGTTCTTGTCTATTATTCAGTGTGAAGCATCTGTGTTGTGAAGTTGTGTTGTTCCTTAGTTTTTAACCGACAGGTTTTTTCGGATTTTTTGGTAATCGCGTTCAGTCTTTGAATAGTTTGATTGTCAACCGAATTCTTCGTCGACTGCTCGGGTGTAAATCCTTGTTCTCATGGCTTCCCCTAGTTGAAGCTTGTTCTTGAGTTACTGGTACTCATTGTTCCTTTTGAGGAACTTTTCTTGGAGCTTTTCTATCACCTAATAATCTAAACTTCAGCACCTTCTCGTTCAACCCGGCTTCCCTTACATTTTTGCTTCACTTTTGTGATAATATTTCTCAGCTCTCGAAGTTTTTGTGGTATGTGTTTATGTCTTGCCTTAGGTTTCTTATTTCTCTTTATGTTTCTATTCCTTGAATCAAGATACTAATGTGTACTATGCTGGATGTTGGCTCTGGAAAAGTTTATTATCTTTGCTGGATTGGTGTAGTTTATTAAGTTTGAATATTAATTCAACAGATGACAATAAAAAAAAGAATAACTGTAGATTTGTCTTTTTATTACAATTTTTTTAATTTTTTTTTTTTTACTCAACAACTACTTCTCATTAGCCAATTCAATGTTCTACAACTGACTTATCAACCTCCATACAAGCAAACAACCAACTAGGCACAATAGAATACAGCTTAGGGACAAAGGACGTAAACGTAGCAGTCTCCTTCGCTATTCTATCTGCAACTTTGTTACCACTTCTTGGGTAGTAAACCACCTCCGCCTCATTCATTCCTGCAACGGATGCACCTATCTCTTGAATGAACGGTCTCACTCTCGGCCAGGTTGCTTCCTCTCCACTCAACATCTTCGAGAGAACCTGAGAATCAGTTTCAAAGGTGACATTCCGATAGCCAAATCCAGTCAGAACCTGAGCGGCCCAACGCAGAGCTTCCGCCTCTACTTCTAGTTCAGACCCCATTCCAGTGATTCTCTTAGCCCCCGCCCACATCAGATTCCCCATACTATCTCTCAGTACCCAACCAACTCCTCCCTCCCCAGTCTCTTGCTTCCATGAGCCGTCAGTATTACACTTGAGCCTTGTAGCCTGAGGTGGAGTCCATCTCTTGGTTGGTGCTTCCAAAGTGGGCGTTTTGGCCTCCACTGGTTTAACCTCTTCTCTGCTCCTCCATGCTGTCGCGTGCTCACGTGCTTTCACCACAGTAGCAGACGCTGTATACTCTCGACTCCTAAAGAGGAACTCATTCCGGTTTTTCCACAATCTCCATAGCAGCCAGGGGATGAGGTCCTCCTTTATCTCCTCCTTTGGGTACTCTTTTTTCAGATTTAAGACCCAATAAAGGTTAGAGAAGAAGGAGTCAGACCATCTTCCTGCTGGTGGGATGTGTACATTTGCCATAGCCCAAACTAGACGTGCATACAGACACAAAAAGAGTAGGTGGTTCACTGTTTCCGCTTCCTCTCCACACCTACTACATCTCTTGTCTTTCGCTATATGGCGATGCACCATATTATCAGCAACTGGTAACGCGTTACTGAGACACCTCCACAGGAAATGACGAATTTTGGGGCTTGTTTCGATACTCCATACTTGTTGGTAAATGCCATCCAGACTGGGTTGTAGCACTATAGAGTCCTTCTCCTTGGCATCCAGCACATTAACCTGAACCCAATAAGCTGATTTCACCGTGTAGTGACCTGACTTGGTATACTCCCAAGAATAAGTATCGGTGCCACTTCTTCCTGCTGGGTGAATTTTCTTGATCTGTTCTCGAGTCTCTGGTGCAAACATCTTATCCAACAAGACATGATTCCAATCTCGACCACTATTACACCTTAGGTCGCTTACCATTAGTTCCTCTGAGACTCGCAGTCTATCACCTTCACTGCACATACGCATAGATAGGGCCGGTGAGGCTGGTTTGCTGCCAAGCCACATGTCCTGCCAAACCTTGGTATCTCTCCCGTTATCTATCATCATTCTTGCTCCTTGTTTAACCAGACCTTGTGCTGCGTGTATACTCCTCCAAGCATAAGAGGGTCTAGAACCGAGTGGGGCGCTCAGGGGATCAGAATTTTTGAAGTATCTACTTCTAAATATTCTTGACACCAGAGAGTTCTTGTTGGTTAACAACCTCCATAACTGCTTCCCGAGAAGGGCTAT
>NC_027756.1:17301737-17309620 GCF_000695525.1 Brassica oleracea var. oleracea | reverse complement strand
CCTCCAGATCACCAGACTCAAAGAATCTCTGTATCGTGGCTGTAATATCGTCGCCGTTGGTTTCCCAAAACTGCTGGAAGAAGAATCCGTTCATCCCATCTTGTCCTGGACATTTAGTTGGATTTATCTCAAACACCGCTTTCCTAACTTCTTCCTTCGTTATTGGGGCCATCAGAGCATCATTTTGGCTAGGGGACAGCATGGTTGGAATCTCTGACCACTCCTCTAATTCAAACCCCACACTTTCCGACGCAAAGAGCTTTTTAAAATAATTCTCAGCCACTCTCCCAAGATCTTCCTCTGAGAACCACTCATTACCTTCCTCATCTATGAGGCTTTTGATCCTGCTCTGGGCTCTCCTGTTTTTGGTAACAGCGTGAAAAAACTTGGTGTTTTTATCCCCTGATCTTAGCCAAATCAGGCGGCTCTGGTCCATCCAGAACAACTCTTCATTATAATACTCTTCGTCCAGTTCCTTTTTGAGTTTTTGGAACTCCTCCAGTCTGTAGTTCTCCTGTCGTGAAGCCTCATCGATCTTGTAATGGAGCTCCTGGATACGCACAGCCGAGTTTGGCTTCGCTTGTCTTTTCCAGTTGGAGATGGTCTTCCTACAAACCGCAATCTTGGACATCAAACCTGCTTGACCATTCGCGTTACTCCTCCAACTGTTGTTCACTACCTCCAAAACCATCTCTTCTCACACACCTATGGTCATATCTAAAAGAAAACCTCTTCTTCATTTGTAACCCGTCCAAGGAGGTGAGAATAGGACTGTGATCCGAACAGACTCTCTGGAGATATAAGGTGGTGGCTTGTGGGAAAACATTTAACCATTCTTGATTTGCTACAGATCGATCCAATCTACATTGTACTAGATCATTACACCTTCTCCCCACCCACGATAAGGGATTGCCTTTGTATTGTATCTCCCATAGTCCCCAATTTAGCAGGAGCTTCATGAAGTCTTGGCCCTCCCTCTCTGCACGTTCTGCTCCACTTTCCTTCCAATTTTTTTAATTTTTTTAGTTGAATACATCTCGTTAATCTGTGCTTGGAAAACCGAATCGACCCGAAACTAACCCCGGCTGGACAGGACACCGCCTATCTATCACTTTTGAAAATTAACTTAAATAAATACAAAATTAAAGACCACATTTTTGTCTGAAAACCAAAAGGAAAAAAAAAAATATCTTTCCTTTCTTTGGACGGTCTCTCTTGTTCAATCTCTCCACGATTCTACCTTTGCGTTATCCCCAAAATTCGCAACCTTTTTTTCTCTCTCTTCAACACAATGGGTCCGCTTGCCATCACCCAGCTAGCCACCGGTCTTAGCGTCTTAGCCGGCGCGGTTTTAGTCAAATCGGTTCTTGACCAAAAGCCTATGGCCGGTGGTCCTTTCCCTCGTTGTCCGACCTGCAACGGTACGGGACGTGTCACGTGCTTCTGCTCTCGATGGTCTGATGGAGATACTGGATGTCGCAGGTGTTCCGGTTCTGGTCGGGCGGCTTGTAGCAACTGCGGAGGTACCGGAACCGGTACACCTTTACCGGTTCAGATCACGGTTCGGCCGCCGAGTCGCCCTTTCTAATTCCAAAGATTTGTAAATGGCTTCTCTTCTCTTCTCTCTATGTCTGTATTGTAAGTTGATTATATGTACTTTTGTTTCACAGAAAGAGAAATATGAATTGCTTGAATCCGAAATAGAAATAGTAGTTTTTGTGATGAATAAATTTAAAATTCATTCAGAAAAATAAGTAGTAGAAATAGTTAAGAATAAATATATATATAACTTTCTTGATTGTGTTTATGTGTTGTGATATAAAAGATTGAAAAGGTTAGCTTCTTTAGGCTAATCATTTAGGATATCAAGAATAGAGTTTACAAAGTAGCAGCTTGATATACATACATGTCAACCAAGAAACTTAAGAATTGTTTTCATCATAAGATATATATAGCCAAGACAAAAAAGGAGAAGAGTCATTGTAATCCATCTTCCTTCCATATTTCTCTAAGGAGTTGATATCTTACAGTCTTTCTGCGTCTGTATCCTTTAGGCATCCACTCTGATGAACTGGTTGTTCCAGGAGCAGAGATGATAGAGTTTATGGATGTATCTAAGTCATCCAGCTCATCGTCACTCGTGTATTGTTTCTTATATACCGATGACCCGACTTCTGAGAAAGATGGGTTGTTCAGCTCTCCTATGAAGCGTTTTATGGAATCTGTAGACGGCATTAAGTATACTGTTGGTGATGCTGCACACGGGAAGACTATAATGCATCCATTATCTTCTTCGCTCAAACCCTGAGTTTCAGACAAAAGGGTTTGTCAAGAAAAGACACACACACTGACTATTGTAGTGTGAAGACGCTTTTTATTCTAACCTCGGAGTTCAGAACGTCGAATAGCCTTCTAGGGATTCTGTGCGGGTTAAACTCATCTGGGACAAAGTTTCGTAGAACTCTTTTTATTATTGGTGGACCAAGTGTTGGACAAACCTTTCAGAAAAAAATATTAGTCAAAAAGTGTTTTTGGAACAAGAAGAAATGAGATGTGAGTAGTGTAGCTACTTACCTCTCTTCTTGTGGATTCGTCTGCAAGCATTTTGAATGGAAGCATCATTAGATCGCCTAACGAGTTAAGTAGATGGAATAATCTGAAATTTTCACATTCTGGCTTCTCCTTATTGTTGCTATCATCAGATTTGCCTTCCTTTTGCTCGAATTGATCCTCAAGCCATCTAGACCAAGTTCCAATCTGCAATGGCAAATTGCATATTACATACCAAAAAGTAATATGAACATTGTTCATGTAGAGCCTAACTAAGTTACCGCATTTTTTAGTTCTGCGCCTGCCCCAAAGCTTGCTTTTCCTGCTGGAATTGGAAGAACATTTATGTCACTGATCGGATCAGAGACAGGATCTGTCGGCATTTCACTTGCTGACTCGCGAAGTATCGCGTTGAACATTGCTACATCAAGTCTACTGATTAACTGTTCCATAACCTGATTTTCAGAAGCATGTTTAGCATCTAAACAAGAATCTGGCCAATCTGATTTAACCTAATAAACCAAAAAAAAAAAAAAAACTAAAATGCTTAGTATCTCATACCAATTTAGCAAGCATAGGTAGACAGCCACACTCTTGTCTTGAACCTCTACGTGGGCAAAGTCTTTCACAAGCAGCTTTAAAAGCACTCTTCCATAGCTCTATAGCATAGAGTCCCTGATTCTTATGACCTAATCGTCTTTTTCCCGAAACTTTTCTCGACATCGATCCTTTAACTGCTGCAGATTGCATATACGGCGTCATACTCTGCAATGTGAGGATCATTTCAGATCAAAGGTTTGATGAAAACTCTTTAAAAATAAAAAAGAAACATTTTGAATTTTTTTTTTTTTTTTTTTTTGTTACCTGCCACCATACGGATTTAACAACTCGAGAGAATATCCAAGACTCCAACTTCTCCAAAGCCGCAAGAAATGCTCGAGGATCTTCCCATTCGTCTGAACCGGGTTTAATAGAGACCAGGTTCAGTTTCTCCATACCTCGGCTTAAAGTTGCTCTAAGCACAATCGAATTTGATAGCCAAAATGTTAACCTGTGTATATATATTTATAGAAATATACAACATTAGAATCATATTCCAAAATGTAACAGTGGGATCGCGAAAATCCTGATTCACATTACAAAATTTTTTACTAAGCGCAAAGGCTTATAAATTTGGGTTCCAACGGTAACCACTAACCATCAATATATAATATGGAGGAGAACAAAATCTGAATAGAAATGTTTACGTATGTACCTTGGAATATCATTTCCACATGCTTTAGAAACTAATATCAATCCAGAAACCGCGGCTCTAGCTGCGCATGCTCGCTTAGAATGATCTGAGCCGCCATTTCCTTTACAAGCATGAAGATAAAACCTAGCAAGACGACGAGCTGGAGCATGAACTTTGCTCATGGAGCTACTATGCTCAGCGACCACAGAGTAAACAGCTGCTTCAAGAGCTGCTGCTTCTTTCAGCTCATCTTCAAGCGTCTCTGTTCTAGACTCTTGAGGAGTTATCAAACCTAACTTGTTACTCACTCCACTCACCTTTTTCTGATTATCATCATCGATCGTATTTGTACCGGTTCCGTCAAAATGCAGCTGAATAGACTTAAGCTGTTTAAGTCTTGGCACACCTTCCATTCCTAGAGTCTTTCTTCCTAAGGCAAGAGTGTTCGTCCGAAGTCTCATCTGTTTCCTCGCTGCGTCTGGAGGTAACGGAGAGGGAAGGGATTTGATCTCAGAGAACTGTTTCTTGAGCTTTGAGGCAATTGTATCATTCTTGTGTTTTTGGTCACTCTCTGCGGTCACAGCCACTAACTCACTGCTATGTCTTTTTTTCTCTTCTTCTCTCAGTAGATTCTCGATCTCGGAGACTAGTGCTGCCTCGTTGTTACTGTGCTTAAGCGTTACATGTTTCCAACCTTTCTTCTCATCTTTGTTCATCTCCGCATCTGCGTTCTGTTTTGATTCACAGTTCATAAATATTTAGTCTTGCTTCTTCAGGAATGCACCAACGAAACACTACTATTGTACTTATATCACATATATTATTTTTAAAAATCAGATTTGATAGCCTATCACAATCATAAAGTGAAATATTTGCTGTACAATAGTGATCTTTAACAAAAAAAAAGAGGTTCAGAGAACAGAGAAGAAATAAAAACAATTAACTCATACCAATAATTAAACAAATCATCAACAAAAAAAAAAATTGGTGTAGATGTTACAAATCATCAAATCTTGATTTGCTAAAAGCCTAAACCTAAATTTATAATATATCTAGTTATCCTAGTAAAAACAGGGGAGCTCAAAAAATATAACACACTAGAGATATTTGCTCGACTTCAGTTACAAAAAAGAGAGATATTTGCTAGATAAGTGAAGTGTGTGTGTGTGTGTGTGTGTGTTTGCGTGTGCTTTTAATTTTAATAAACAAGATATACCATATATCAATTAGATAAGGTATTATCGGACAAAGTAACATGATATTTGTGTTTTTAAAAACATGTATTGTCATTTTAAATAAAAACATGTGCTAAGCAATTCAAACTACTTGTGATTTTGCCATCTGTATTTGATGAGTAGAATATCTCTCTTTTTTAAAACAGAAAATTTGTGACCAAAATCATAAAAATATCCAAGAATCTAGAGCATAGACGTGCGTACCTCAGATCCACTTCTAAACACAATGTTACTAATCCAAAGATTAAAAACTAGAAATAAAAAAATTATGAAATGTGTACCATGGGATTAGCATCACACGTAGCTGAGAAAGAAACCCTCCGTGAAGACGAACACTGCGACGAAGCATCATCGTCGTCATCCGTCAACGACGCCAAACTAAACTCACTACCTTCTTTATCAACAGATCCTCTCATTTTCGGCTGCGATGAACTGCTACTCCTATAACCATCATCATCTCCGGCCGGCTCAATGGTTAGGTAAATCTCAGAGTTCGCATCGTTCCTCGAGCTTTTCTTGAAAGTAAACGGAGCTCCCACGGGAACTAAGTTGGTCAACACGCCGTAATCAGAAAGGTTGACCACGGCCGAGCCAAGAAGCTTGTTCTTGACGCCCTTGTCTTTCTTCTTGGCGTCGTAGACATGAAGTTCAAGAAGATTCTTATGGAACTTCTTCTCATCCACACCTTTGGGTTCTAGCGTTAAGGTTAGCCTAAAGGACTCGTTGAACATGATCGTGTCTTTGCCCACGACCGCGATAAATGAGCCTAAGCTGTTTTCGCCGTTCTGCCATTTTAGGAGGACGCATTGTACAGGGACTTGGCTCGTTGGCCATGGCTTTAGCTCCTTGATTGAGATTAGATACTCAACGAAAACTCCATTGTCTCTACGGCTCTTTGTTCGAAGACCCAACACCATTTCTTCTGTTTTGGATGTGGATGAAAAAGTGATTGTTGATTGTGATTTAATAAAGAGGGGTTCTGATTGTGGGTTGTAATGGAGTTCATGTTTTGGTGAGAGTAATAAACAAAACCACCTTTCCTGAATAGGACGTGGGTTGCACCATTTTGTTTTTCTTCTTATTATATAAATCATGAGTGCTCTAATATACCTTTGCCTTTTATGTACTGAAACTTTTACTCATTCTACCCATCAGAACTAACTAATATATATATTTTTTTTGATAAGTATGTGAAGTATCATAAAAATGAAACGTACATGTACAAAAGGTTAAAGCTACTAAATCAAATGATGCCAAAAAAAGATAAAAAACATCACAAGATTTTCTAAAAGAGTTTATAAAAACCCAACAGCACTAACACATAGCTAAGAGAATCTCAGCCCAGTGCACATAAGAGAGTGAAACTTCTTCCTCCCCCTCCTTGCCAGGATCGTGTTTCTGATATGACGATCTATGTTCTTGAAGATGCGATCTGTAGATGAGAAGACTGCATTGTGCAAATGGTTGTTTCTCTCAAGCCACAAGTGATAGATGACTGCATGAGCAGCCAGCTTATGCAGAGTCTGAGGGCAAGTATAATCCTTCATGCGAAGCCATTCTATAAGCGATGTCCAAGTGTGGAATAAGAAGGGTTGATAGCCAAGCCTTCGAATGATCATTTTCCAAAGACGCTCACTAAACCTGAAGCGGAGGAAAAGATGGTCTCTGTTTTCGTCCGGCGCGTTACAGAGAAGACAAGAATTCTCAACGTTATGGTCCCAAGCTGCAATGCGAGATATTGTTGGCAACCTATCCAAGTGAGTAACCCACATGTGGAAGGCATGTCTTGGAACGTGGCCACCAAACCAAAACACTGATTCCCAATCAACAGTACTGGACCTATCTCTAACAGATTCCCAAGTTCTAGCAGTGTTGAAAGAGTCTAAATAGAGGTCATCAACGTACCAGTTGTAGTAGTCTCGCACCGATGATAGTGAAGGAGGCTGGACGGAGCACAAGATGATATGGAGCTGCTCTGCCTGCGGAGACCTTGCTGGTCTCAGACCTTGTTGATCAACTGCGGAGCAACAATCTGCCACTTTGGCATGAATGGGGACACCAAGTTGCCGCGGTCCGTCAAAACCCAGCAAGTTGATCAAAGGGCCTATCGGTAGCCAAAAATCAAACCAGAAACTGGCTTGCTCCCCATTGCCAACTTCACACCTTAGGAAATTTTCAGTAAGTGGCCTGAGCTTCAAAATAGATTTCCAGATCCAAGACCCCTGCTTCTTTTCATCTAAGCTCCAAATGCTGAGTCCTTTAAGTCGGTGGTGTTTAGTCGATGAGGCCCAGAGTGACTCAGACTCACTGTGAAGAAGCCAGACCAGCTTAAGCGAAAGAGTTTTGTTCCATATGCTGAGGTTTCGAAGACCTAGCCCACCTTCAGAACGAGGGAGACATACCACATTCCAAGAAACCTTTTCTGCCGCTTTACTAGTGATGTTTCCATTCCAGAGGAACCGAGAACATAAGGATTCAATAGACTTAATACAGCCCTTTGGAAGAACAAAGGATGAAAACCAGAAGTTTAGGGTACCAGCAATGACAGTGTTAAGTAATTGGCGTCTCCCTGCGAAGGAAAGAGCACAGGAGGTCCAGGAGGAGAAGCGCCTTTTAAGCTGGTCCATAAGTGGCCTGTAGTCGCAGATACGGAGCTTGCGATGCATTAGAGGGAGACCAAGATAGCGGACAGGAAGTGATCCCAGAGAGAAGCCAAGACTTGCCAAATCTGCGGTTTCCGTCTGGCTCAACCCCGCCAGATACAGTTCAGTTTTGGCCCTATTCATATGTAAACCCGACCAAGAAGCAAAGCTCTGGAGGGTTGCTGCTATTTGCTGAAGAGAGCTCTGTTCTCCATCAAAGAA
>NC_027756.1:17284055-17301637 GCF_000695525.1 Brassica oleracea var. oleracea | reverse complement strand
CAAATGCTAGATGAGAGATAGCCGGATCATTCGCTGATGGATGGTAGTCAATGTCACCATTTAGAAAGTTCTTGTTCAGGAGCTGTGCAAACACTTCCATAGCTAGGACAAAGAGGTATGGGGAGAGGGGGTCACCTTGACGCAAGCCGCGAGAACCTTTAAAATATCCCCCTAGCTCGCCATTTACTGAAACCGAGAACCTGGTTGTTGTGATACACTAAGCAATCAGGTTGATGAAAGATTCAGGGAAACAAAGCGCCTTGAGAAGCATCAAAATAAAGTCCCAGTTAAGAGAATCAAATGCCTTCTTTAGATCAACCTTGAGAAGAGAGCGCTTGGAAATATTTTTCCAGTTGTAACCTTGAATATGCTTGGTGGCCATAAGAACATTTTCCACCAGTAGTCTTCCCGGAATAAATGTAGATTGAGTATTCGAGATTACTGACGGAAGAATTTGTTTCAGCCGGTTTGCAAGTAGCTTGGAAATGACTTTGTACACCGTGTTGCAGCATGAAATTGGTCTAAAGTCAGAGACAAGCACTGCATTTTTCTTCTTGTGGATGAGAGTTAGAATGGTTGCATTCCACTGCTGTAACATTTTTCCTGAGGAGAAGAATTGCTGGATAGCCATAATCAAGTCAGGCCCCACTGCTTTCCAACGATGAGTAAAAAACTCTGCTGGATAGCCATCCGGACCCGGCGCTTTGTTTCTCGGTAAAGAGAAAAAAGCTGATTGGATGTCCAAGCTTGTAAACGGAGCTTCCAGCGATTCCTTAACTGAAGGGGAGCATCTGTAGGAGATTAACTGAGATAAGTCCTCCAGAGAAGAGTCAGTGGAAGGAGAGACACCGCCAAATAGATTCTCGTAATACGACACAACCAGGTTCATAATATCCTCCTTCGAATTAACCACATTACCATAATCATCCTGAAAGAAGATAACCTGATTCTGATATATTCTTGTTCTGACCTGGCGGTGGTAAAAGGTAGTGTTAGCATCTCCTTTGTCAAGCCATGTTGCACGAAACCGCTGGAAAAAGAACGACTCTTCCGCCCGAGCAAGGTTGATCCATTTGTCACGAGCAATTCTCTCATTTAAGCTCAAGACAAAACAATCCGTTGACATTGAGAGAGCTCTTCAAAAGCTTCAGTAACTCTTTTTTCAATCCCCGAGTAATTCTCTCGGCTGAAAGCTCTAATAATGCTCTTGAGTTTCTTTGAGACTCTAAGCATCATCGTACCATGGAAAGGCAGGGAAGACAAGCACTCAGCTATAAGAGGCGCAAAATCTGGGTTATCATTGAGCATTGAAAAGAATTTGAAAGGGGCCTTTGCCTTGGATATGGTAGTATCAAGAAAAACACAGCAGGGGTTGTGGTCGGAGATGCCAGGATCCCCAAAGACACCAAGCGAGTTTGGAAACAGCCTTAACCAACCATCATTAACAAGAATTCTGTCCAGCTTTTTTTATATCACACTTTCACCTTGGTTGTTGGACCAAGTAAATTCATTGCCACAGTAGGGGAGATCAGACAAATCAGTAGAGACAATACAGCTGAGGAAGTCACGCATACCTCGAGAGGAAGAGATGACCGCAGCTTTTAAATGATCTGAGGGGTCCAGAATCTGATTGAAGTCTCCTAGGACAGTCCAAGGGCGTTGGGCGATGCTAGGAGAAGAGGAGAGGAAACACAAGTCTGACCACAGGTCACGACAAATTTTCCTATCATTAGAGCCGTAAAAAAAAGTAACAGCAAGCTCGGTGGAGACAAAAGGAAGCTTAACCGAACACGTGATGCATTGAAAAGACTTCTGGAGCACCGAAACAAAACCAGAAGGATGCCACAGAAGCCAAATTTTACCTAAATCCGAGAATTCATAATTACATTCGAAATGCCACCCGGGGAAAACCCTGTTGATGAGAGATGCAGCCTTAGGCGGACCAACATGAGTCTCAAACAGACCACCGAAGATTGGCTTATTTAATCGTAACCACTTCCTAAATCCACAACGTTTAGTTTTATCGTTGAAACCTCTAACGTTCCAGCAAAAAATATCCATAAAGGATAAAAAAAATCAGAGGTTTAAAGGGCCCCTGGCCCTAGCATTTCCTTTATTCTTCTTACGAGAACGACGAGAAATCACCTGAATATACTGATCTCCTTCATCATCCGGGTCATCATCCTCTTTAGACAAGCCCTCTGAACTCGGGTCATCCTCATCAGAGCTGGATACGGCAGGGGACTTGGCTAGACTTCCTAAACCACCACAGCGCAGGTCCACCATGAAATCCCCCAGAGCAATATCATTTCTAGAACCAGAAATATTTTTCTTGAAGGTTGGAGTAGAGCCTGTGTCGGTAGGAACCTTGGAACTTTGAGCAATCACAGGGAGACCATTGATACGAGGAAGCTCTTTCTTATTGCTATCAATAGGAACCCACTCCTTGGTTGGCACCTTCTTGGGGTTTGGAAGCGGTTTTGGAAGCAGTTTTAGGAGCATTCTCAACACGCCTAATTTCAATATTCCCAATTCCAACGATTGGTAGTTGGCTCTTGATTGGAGCCTTACCTTTGCGCTTGTCAGTATTTATCCTCGAGAGGCCTAAATTTACATTCGTCCAAGTGCAAGATGAAGTAATATATTACATGAACTAGCAAATAATCCCAATGAAATTTAAATATGTTGAATAATATAGTAGTAGTATATTTAAAAAAAATGAAAATTGTTGTTAATTCTTAAAGTGAATGTTGTTAGAGTGATATTGTTCTAGAAAACTTTTGAGAGAGTAAAAACCTTGTAGAGAGAGAAAGTTTTGAAGGATCAACCAAACGACATTTGATGGTAATAAGTGGTAGATTTTCGTCTGTGGATTCTGCCCGATTCGTGTATACTTTCAGTCACAAAACTCATATTGATCACTAAATTAGGCTAATATTTGTGTTCAGTTTACATGCTCCCATGTAAAACTCTAAAATTGGTATAGATCAGAGCATTCAGTTGGTGCATATTAATCTTCTTAGTAATCATGATTTAAAGCTCTATGTGTTAGTCACCATTCATGATGACCTTGAGAAAATATTTAATGCTTGAAATTATTGAAAATGGTGAATCCGTGAAACATTAATACTAATCAACCGCTGCATATTGACTTGCATGTTTTTTAAAGTATCGCATTAATAAACAAGTAAGAAGCTCTATGTGTTAGTCATGCACCCTCACTCTCTACATCATTACGAAAAAAGAAACATGCATCGGCATGGCACCGACCACCGAGCCATCCACGACTAGTCATATTATCCAAAGCATCACAAATTAACTAAGAAATCATTTACAGTCGATCCCAGCCATGGGTGACAGTAAATACGAGGAAAGCTTTGTCAAGTGGTTCACAACAAAATAAATAAATTGTGTTCCAAGTTACGTTCTCTATTTTAAAACATCTCAAAGTAATTCTAGCCACAAAGTCATGATAGCCACATGGGTGTGGACCGTGTGGTCAGGGGCGGATCCAGAAACATGTTTTGTTGGGGGCACAATATGAAAAAATGACAAAAACTATGCTGAACTGGGGGCACATTTTTTTCATTCACTAAATCTAAGAACATTTAATCAAATATTGTATTAAACTACATAAGAAAAATCAGAAAATAGTAGGGGATATGTGCCCCCGTACCGCAAAGCCTACATCCGCTCTTGGGTGTGGTCGGGTGATCGCATGGCGTCTCCTTGTCTTTAAAGTTTAGGGTTCGAATCTGCGCCAACTCAGATTTACCAACCTATGTGGCCATGCAACATGGATATCTAATTCCAACCGGGTCTGGTTGGCGCCGGTGGTCAGACCCCTATAGAACTAGTCGGTTGGGTCTCGGCCCGCCAGATACCCCCCGGATTATAAAAAAAAAATGTCATGTTGAGTTTGATGTAAAATGATATTACTTAAATATTAATTTTACATACAATTCAAAAGAAAAAGAATAAAAAGTAAAGTGTATGAGAAATGAAAATTCAAAATGTTGAAAAGTGAACATAAGTTTACCAAACTAAAAGTATGATTTTTCTATATTAGAAATTTGAAAAGATTTTTCTAAAGTATGTAAAGAAAGAACTTATGTATGAGTTCATAAGTGCATACCATAAAAGAGTATGAATAAGAGGATACACCAAGCTAAACGCAAACGTGCACGGCATTTCTCAGTTTGGTTGGGTCCGAATCTAGGTCGAATTGTGAACATATGTTAAACAGAACAAGTCAAATATATTGGCAAACTTATATAATTTCTTCGTTAAATGTATAGAAATCAAACTATGAATCAACAAACAACCTCGAAACTGCCATTTTTCGGACTGTCAATGCAATCTGCCAATGACAACTATATTGGATTATTTATCTTCAGACTATCCTTGTGGTTGCATGTGAAAGGACTTGAATTTTAACATCCCTGAATGTACGATACCCAATCTTATCATAAAACTTGCTTGTCTATCATGTCCTCTTATCTCCATACAGAATTCTGAATAATTGAAGCAGCACAGAATATGCTCCCACTCCCAGCAACAAATTAAACTTGACCACGGGAGTTTTGTTTTCAACAAATCTGATGCTTAAATTTGAATAGAAAATGAATCTGAATGATCTGCTCCTTTATAGTTACTGGTAGACAGCTTAGTATTAACTAGTAGTTATTTCTTTGCGAATTCAAGTTTACCTAAGATAGACTATAAGAAATTACGTATGATTGTCTTTGATATCATTTTTAAAATCGATATCAACTAAAGTCGCCCTACGAATCATTCTAACCCACTTGTTCCTTTTCTCAACACTAAACATGCTGGTTGTCTTGCGCCGTTCTGACTTTGATAAATGCTATCAACTCATTAATAATCAAATTCGATTCTTTTGCTCGATAGTAGAATTTTCTTTAATTTTTAATACTAGTTTTTAGCATATTTAAAGTATGTATTAAAACTAGTATTGTTATGTATCACCATCCGAATTCAAACCCATCAAAAGACTTTCACATTTGAATTATTTTATTCCGGTCAATTTGGTTTTGCACTAACTTTTGTTACGTATTATTTGCGATTTGAACTTTCCACGTCTCAAACGGGATTCTTTACACGTCTTCTTCCCTTCTCCTACCTTCTTGAAGTAAAGCACCACTTGATTCAAACCACTTTTCTATCTAACCTCGCAACATGTTCCGACTCAGAGCTCCCGGCAAGAAACCCATTACCATCACCACCCCCACCACTTCAACGTCCGCCTCCAATTTCCTTTACTGGTCACCGGAATCTTCTCCCACCGCCGTATCCTCTCCAACCGCTATGGATCCGATCATTTGGTCCAATCTACCTAACCACATCCTCGACCACATCCTCTCTTTCCTCCCTTTCAAAACCCTCGTCTCTCTCCGACCAACATCCAAGCATCTCCGGTCTTTGATCCTCTCTCCAACTTTCCTCTCCGACCATTCCTTCTCCCTCCCTTCTTTCCTCCTCCTCTCTCACCCTCAGGCTTTTCAATCTTTCCCTCTCTTCGACCCTAACCTCATATCCTGGCGCACGTTACCACTCCCTCGCTCCCTCTCGCTAACCTGCGCCTCCTCCCTCCTCTCTTCTTCCCACGGCCTCCTCTGCTTCTCCGTCTCCCCTTCCTCTGCTTCTTCTCTCTCCGTCTTCAACCCCTTGACCAGATCCTCCAGATCTATCAAATTCCCGTTCTACCCTTTCCCCTTTGAGCTTCTCTCCCTCGTCGCTTTCCCTGACAGCTACCGGATCTTCACCATCTCCTCCTCCTCCTCCACGTCGAGGTCCGTTTGTCTCTACGATTCCGGCGACCGCTCGTGGAGAATATTCGGCGGCGTTGACCAAGTGTTACCTCGTGGGTTTAATCAAGATGGAGTCTTTTACAATGGGTCACTCTACTTCGTCAGATCCGAGCCTTTTCTCCTCGTGAGCGTCAATCTCGACGACGGAAAATGGACAGCCGCCACCGGAGACGGAGTCTTCCCGGCGGAGGATGAGATCACGTTTGCTAGATTAGTTACTGATCCCGAGAAGAAGATTCTTTACATGGTGGGAGGAATCGGAAGCAATGGGATATGCAGGAGCATCAAGATTTATGAATTTAAAAGAGAAACAGAGAGTTGGATCGAAGCTGAAACGCTCCCGGACATTGTTTGCCGGAAGTTTACTTCGGTTTGTTACCACAACTACGAGCATGTGTACTGTCTTTGGCACAAGGAGATGATCTGCGTCTGTTGCTATAATTGGCCTGAGATTCTCTTCTTTCATGTTGGGAGAAGGACATGGCATTGGGTTCCCAAGTGTCCTTCGTTGCCGGAGAAATGGAGCTGTGGGTTTCGCTGGTTCTCTCTCGTCCCGAGCTTGTCTGCTTCCGTTTAATTATATTGGTCTTCGATCTTTTGTCAGTTTTTGTTATTTTCTGTACTTCGAATCTCCTTAATTGTCTGCCTTGCAATCTCTGGTTTCTCTTTCTGAAATAAGGTCTGTAACTTTAGGCATTGTTTGTTTTCATCAGCATTGATCCAATGTGCATTTAAAAAATAAAACCTCATTCATTCTGTTTTTTTTTTTCAAATATAGAATTTAGAATAAAATCTCTCTAACTTTATATTAATTTTTATTCTATATTGGAATAAATAATTTTATTTTTACTTCTTACTCCACCTTTTACTTTACAATAGAATATATTAGAGTGAAACTTATTTCTATTTTTGTATGCTGACAAAAAGACACAGTTTTATATAAATATTTTAGTTGAACTTATTCATACGATTATTATTTTTAAAGTAGTTCAACAACTATAATAGAATAAGGTGGCGACTAGATATCCAAAAGGTTCAGTAAATGTATTTTTGCTTGTTTGCTAAAAAAAATGTATTTTTACTTGCTAATTATGGTCATGAATGGTAAACATGCAGAGTGTATTACAAAAATTAAAAGTAACAAAAATTTATAAATACATAATTATATGTATAAATTTTGTTATTGTTAATTTGTGGTGCGGTTTACTACAATTTGAAACATAAATTCTTTTAAATGTCTCATTTGAGATACAACTCTCATCTCTCTCATGTTTCTTACAATTTTTAATTTGAAAGTTCTACATATATACTAGGCATAGATATACAAGTCTCTGGGTCAAATTCAGATTGGTTCATGTCTGATCTGAATCTTGTGGGTATTATAAATTTAGATCCAACTATGTATTTAGAAATTTTCGGCTCGGATCATTTTCTGTTGGATTTGGGTCAGTTCAGTTCTATAATTAATATACATATAGTTTTTGACTATATATCAGGTTCGGGCCGGTTTGAGTATTTAAGACCCAAAAAAACCTAACTGGTTGAACTGGACTGAAAACCCGAAAAATAATGGAAATCCAAAAAATACCTAAAAATATTCTAATATTTGAAAATAACTGAAATTTTACCTAAAGGCCAAAATACTTAAATTTTTATCCGAATTATATTTCTGAAAAATCTAAATTTTACTTGAAACCAAAAACTATACTCGTAGACCCCAATAAGAAATTTTAAAAAATATCTATAATACCAAAAGTATATTAAAACACTCAAATATACCTAATAGGATTAGTTATGGTTCATATTTACATATCTAGGTAAAATGTCCACGCCTATTAAATATTGTCACAGAAACTGTTCTTAGAGTTTATGTGTTTTATTGGTGAGACATGGTACGAATTTACTAATTTAGGATTTAATATGTTAATTTTTATAGTTTTATGTCAATTAAATCATTTATATAGTTATATTTTTAGTTAGTCGTCTAAAAAATCTATGTATAATGTTTATCATTGTAATAATTTCTTTATGTTAATCTAGATATGTGGAATGGTTATTATCTGTTGGTATTTTGAATCATGTTATAGTTTAGAGTATATGATAGATGTATTAGCCATGTCGAATTTTGGATCTTTTGTACAAGTCGCTTCGCGAAGTTCACTATCAAAAAGCAGGTCAATATAAGGTTGGAATAAGCTTCTAGAAAGAAAAAGTATGTCCATTGTCCACGGTCAGTATCGTGCGGACATGTTCAGGGACCTACATCGTTTGGATACGCAATTTAGTTTTATAGTGAACAAAAAGAAAAAAACAATTAATTTTTCTCTTTTTAATAAAATACTAGGTGACTCACCCGCACCCATGCGTAAGCATAAATTATCACATTCCAAAAACCTTTCATTAAAAGTGAGAATAAAAGTGATTAGTGTAACCATGAAAAATGGTACTATGAATGTGGTATTTGTATCAATTTCCCTTTTCCTTATGAAATAATGAAAAATAAGTTATAAGTTATATATAATTGAAAGATGAAAATTTGAATTTGCATAATTGTAGGATTAGCAAAAGTTGAAAAATATGATGAAATCATATCACCACCAATCAAACCCATCTCAATTTATAGAAACAACTCATTTAAGATATTTTTTTTCAAAACCCCAAAATAATCACTTTGATCTTGCATGTATCCAAAAAAGAATAAATTATTACCATGAAAGTTATTTTCCTACAAAGAAAAAACAATTTTTGTAATGAATAAGCAAAATTTTCTATGAACTATGGATGATAGACTGATAGTTTAAATTTATCTTCATAGTTTGATAGTTTAGGTTTAGGAGAACCATTTGTTTATTGAAAAACTGTCACAAATACAACATTCATATTACTTTTTTTCAAGTTTACACTAATCATTTTTACCCTCATTTTTAACGAAGGGTAAAAGACAGTTATACCCCTAGGATTAACTAATTTAGACTTAAGGTTTATAATTGAGAGGTGAGATAGAGTTTTTGAAATGTGAAATTTAGGATTCTAATAAATATTTAAATAAATACTTTAAAAATATTTTCAAAAAGAAATTTTGAAAAAACTAAAAAAAAGTTTCGAAAAACAATTCAAAAACAATATTTATAAAAAAAAGTTCGAATTTAAAAAAATATAATTTGAAAACATAATTTTTTATTTATTTAAATAATAATTTATTATATATATAGATAACAATGGTATAAAAGTCTTTTGCCACTTAATGAAAAATGTATTTTTGAAAATGTTCATTTAGTGGTGGTAAAGATGAAAAGTGGTATACATAAAATTTCCTCTTGTTTATTTATATATTTCAGAGGCATTCAAATAGTATTAGGATTAAGAATTTTATAATGCAAGAAACATAATTGCATAAAATTGTGAGGATAATTTTTGTAGAAATAAAAAAAAAATGTAGAATTATCAAAATAAATAATCACATAGTTTCATTTTTATTAAGTTATGAGATATTTGATTTTTAACATTCTAAGATAACTAATTTAACTAACATGAATTTACAAAATATAATGCAAAAGTTTATAAAATTTGAATTTATATAAAAGGAAAACTACGTTTTTATTAAATCACATGTTTCAAATATAATATTTTTATTTTATTTTTAATATTAAAATATTACTTTTTTATATAAATCTCTTTTTGATTAAAAAAATTAATATTAAAATATTGTTTTTATATAAATCTCTTTTTGATAAAATATGGCTAAAATAATTTATTAATATAAACGAAAATAAAATAGAAAATATTTATAGATATTGCCTTTTATATGAAATTCCTTTTTGATAATAATGTAGTTATAAAAGGAATTTATATAATAATAAAATATAATTAATGTTAATATAATAATAAATTCAATTTATGAAGGGTATCAATGTAATAAACTATCGTAAGAGTTAACGTGAGCGCAACACGTAGGAAATTGACTCAAATAATATTACCAAGATAACCACTAATATGTTGACCGCATTGAATTCACTTCAATACACAATTGCTATTAGACAAACTAGAGCTTTTTCCGCGCTATGCGCGGATTATATATTTTAATTATTAAATTTATCTTTCTTGATTTGTATGTGAATGTTTTATTTATTATATTTTTTACTTAAGTTTTTTTCATTCTAAATTAGAATAGTCTTTTTCATTTTATTTCAAATTATTATTTTACCATTGTTATGCTTTATTTATTATATATATGAAAAATATTCTTTAAACCATATCAAATTCGTTTATTTTCTTGTATAATAGGTTGCTATTATTTGAAACCAATAATGTGTAAGACGATTAATATGATAAATATGAAGAATTGATATTGGAGTTATTTTTTCATAGTATAGTTGTGTATCTTTGAATCATTTACTTGAAAATTACTAAAATGTCATTACAATTAAATGCATAACAAAAAAATCTCAAGTTACGCAGTTAATAATTTTTTCTAGGTTTACATTAACATTTTCCAATTGACTATTATATACTTATCTTAGGAAACAGAACTGAGACCATTTTTGATGTGTGATAATATAATATTGAATTTCAATAAAACAAATTTAGTAATTTCTAATATATCAGGATTTAAAATTATGTTTCTAATATATATAGTGTAATATATTAATTCTAAAACAAATATTTTTGTATGTTTTTTAAAAAATATTTAGACATTGTTTTGTAGTTTTCTCTTAATATAATTTTGTTTGGGCATTTCCATGCTTTCTGATTTGATGCATTAACTAATTGGCCAGAAACATTTTTTGATGAGTGTTATTCTTCCATGATCGATCACACGCCTAAAAATACTATCAATGTGCAAGGTGAACGTTATGTTTTTATAATACTTTTTTAGTTTCATTTTAATTGTCGTTTTAGATTTATCCATATGGATTAAGCAAATTTTTAAATTTGTATATTTCTAAAATAAAAGCATCATTAGTTATACACCTAATTACATTTCAACCAATAAAAAATATACGGAAGATATTAAATAATCATATAACATAAAAGTTTAATAAATTTTGTATTTAAATTCTAAAACAATATATATATCGTGAAACAAAAAATTTACTCTACAACAACAACTAAAATAAAATAAAAAGAGTAGTAATTTGTGAATGTTGTAAGATATTATATCAAAATTGTTTGATATGTAATTTTATACTCAATTAAAATATAGTTGCTTAAAACTTCATTTACCATAAAAGTTAAATTTTCTTACATTCGCAATAATTAATTTTTCTTACGTTCGCAATAATTACATATATATATATATATAAAGTAGACTTTTCTTTCTTCTTATGACATGTGGAAGGGGGTTTGTTGACATGTGTTCTTTTTTGTCTTTTCACATTTTTGATCCTTCTTCGTTTAGATTATTGCATTTTGGTTCACTATTTTCTAATTATGTACTATCTAATCCTTCTCACACTAACCATCATCATTTGAAGTTTGATAATTTATTTTATTGTTCAAAAAATTGCAAAACGAATAAAAAATAAGTAAAAAAATATAAATATATTTTAAATATTTAATTTATTCACAGCTAAAAATAACATAAACTTTTGCTATTTTATTATTTTTTACTATTTTCTATTATTTCATTTACAATTATATATTTATCATAATATTAACCAAACTAAAGCAGAACACATAATCTAAACATAAAACCTCCATAATCACAGAGAAGAAAAAATGCCAAAATAACACTAACTCAATAAAGGTCCAGAGGTCAAAGGCGATCAAGAACGAAAACTAACTTGCCCCCACTTTATCATAGAGTGTCTTGGCCAGAACAATCAAAAGTCAGAAAAATGTAGAAAGATAATCTTGAGATAAAGCAATCCCTCGAAAACAAAGGAGCATGATCAAAGACCAATGCACATAACGACCGATAAGCACAACCACCAGCTAAGAGGTAAGAAGCACCTCACAAACTAAACAAGCACAAACAAGACGCCTATGCCGGTGAAGAACCACAAAGCTCTGAATAGAAGGGACCAAAGCTCCAAGAGACTAATATCGCACACTTATACGAAGGGAAGCAAGGGAAGAAGAGAACAACCTGAGTGAGGGAGAACGGAAGCCAACCCCCGATAAACCAGAGCTCAGACTTGATACCAGAAACAATCTTCCAAATCTACAGAGCATACTCGGAGGAGAATACTATCCAAATCTGGAGTGCCAAACATCGCGAAAGGGAGAGTCATAGAGACGCAAGCGATGATGAAAGCTGCAACAAGATGAGGGAACATAGATGGAAGGGTAGACAAAACGAAATCATCCAATCGTGGAGCCGTCTTCGAGCTATAGAACTCAGATCACCAAAAACCATATCTTGAAAACTAACACGAGAAGGGACTCTCGATGGTAAGCCAACGACGAGGAAAAGAACTTCAAAGACAACTAAACTATGATCCAACCCAAGGAAATGCAGTTCCTAACACGAGCCAAAATCTAAGGAAGAAGAGAAGAAAAATGTGAGGAAGAACAAGAGCACATATGTGAATCTTATTCATGTGCTCTTTTTCGGTGATGGTGAGAATCACAGCACACCGGAAAGGTAAACGAAAAGCATAAATAGTGACGACTTAATGTAAAAATATAGGGATAGAGCACAAAACATCGTTAAAAGTAATGTTCAAATAATTGGAAAAATATTATTTTTTTATCCTAAAACTATTAGCCTTAGAATCAACAAATGCCTAAGTGTAAAATTATTGAAATTCAATCTTATATATTAAAAGAGAAGTCACAACCTTGATTCATGTGTGATTTTTTTTAAAAATGGACCTAATGGACCTATTCCTTGAAAATTATGTTATATTTAATCTCTAATCTTATCATTTAAATTTTGGGCCTACCAGAAATTTTTATTAAGCTATCAATAATTGGATTTAAACAATAGATGATCCATTGGATTTATAGATAGTATAAATTAAATAGATGTAATTTAATGGTGTAATACTATACCTCCATATGTTAATTATTTAAATATTTGTCGATGTTAAATTTTAAAAGTATGAAGATGTTTTCTTAAATAACAGAAATCATATTATCTAACAATGATTCATTTTTACTACCTTAAACCAATGAAAACAAATTTTAAACTATATAGTTTATTTTAAAAATTAAACAAAAATTAAATTTTTAATTATTTACTCGATAATATAAATTTGTGAAGCGAAAAGTTTAATTTTAAAAAAAATTCTAAATTTGTGAAATGTTACAATATTTTTGAATATGACAATAAAATAATATTTTACTAATCTTTATATATATAGTTACGATTTTAATAATGAAATAATAATCCGAAAATATATATATAGAAGAAGATACAAATATATGAGAAAGTTTGAAACAATCTATTCAATGAAAAAATATACTATAAACTTATTATGTTTTAAAAATTGATAGAAACATATATATTATAATATGTACCAATTTAGAATTGAAAACAAAATATTTATATAAAAATAAATGAAAACAAAAATTCGCGCGGTTGCGCGAATCGAGATCTAGTATATATTAAAAAAGAGTCTAGTGTGTATATTTTTTTCACACCAACTACTAATCTAAAACTCTAATATATTACACCCTCTGTTTCAAATAATATATGTTTTATAATTTTGACACATATCTATAAAATATACTAAATTTTAGTTATAAATATATATTTTTGTGATTTTATATTTTTTATAATTCTAAACCAGTAAGAATTCAAAAAATGCAATTAATATTTTGAAATTTAGAATTTATTATTTTTAGTTGATAAAATGTATTGAAAGTACAAAAATGTATCTTTCGAAACAATTTTCCACTAAAACATACCGTTTTATGAGTATAATAATTTAAAGTCTCATAATCCCAACGAAAACTTGAACTTTTAAATTTTGAATATTACAAAAACACGTGGACCAATAACGTTTTCAAATTTACAAATTTCCTTCTGTATTACAAAAAATATTCTCCTTCTAGTGGATACTATTAAAAGTAATAGTAAAAACATTTTGTTTTGAACGGTTTTTGTCAAGGAGATTGATTATGTGTGTGTTTTTTTTTTCTGTATTGTTCAAAACTTTTGTATCTTTCTGGGATTTTGTTATTTTTATTATTATTCTTTGTGTTTGATTCCTTTCCTCGATCCAAACTGCTACTACAGTTTCTTACGATGCAAAATCGAATTACTTCTCAAGATTGGTTTAGCATATAAGGAGGACATTCACAACTCCTTTAGTATCGGGAAAACATGTTTACTAAAACGTTTTAGTGGACAAATTTGATTTTAAAGAAAAGATAAAATGTAATAACATTTAATCGACTTCATCGATAACATATCAACTATCAATCACTTTTATTAAGTTTCAAACTTTCAAAAGATGCAGCAACGTCAGTAACACAAACTCTGTTGACAAACAATATGTTGTGTGCAATTGAGATACTAAGGAAATAACTAAAAAAATAAAACACTGTTACTACTTGCCCTCTCATACTTGTTTGGGGAAGCTGAGCGTCGTGGGCTACGTCCATCGTCTTGGTTGATCAGAATAGAGGAGAAGAGACATAGACACATCCGCAAGGACAGGGTAAGAAGCTTAGATCTGCTGTAACCATCGCTTCAGGGCATATAAGACATGCATTCATCTCATCACCACCTTATTTCTTCTGATCATAATTCCTATTTTTCTACTTAAATTGCGATGAATTGCCTTTTCTGGTGAAGCTTCTTGGTCGCACTTGCACTCGCCTGCTCTTCTCAATATTTCTGCAGAGAAGCAATGAATATTGTGATCTTTTGACATTAGCACAAGCTGTGCAGGCACGATTCCAAAATCGCCACCTGGATTTACAAAAGCTTTTGGTATATCAACTTCTAACAACACCAGTTAATGAATGTGAAGACTTTAAGCTCCACAGACACAATCAGATTGTACAACGGACAACCACTGAAACACATACAATTTAAAAAATTTACCTTCCTGGCACTCCATATCCCTCAAACAATTAGCAGCCTAACAAATAAATTAAAAGAGATTCATCAATCTGTAAACATATGCATATTACACAATGGCCATGATTCAACAGTGACGAAGTAAACTTACCAAAAATAGCATGAGCATAACATCTGATCGTCTTACTCATTTCTTGCGCTTTTGGTTATTTTTCACTTCAAATGACAAACGAAATCTCCGTGAGACATTGAGAGGCAACACAGAATTATGTGAAAAGCATCATTCATTTTTGGCCTAAAAATAAAGAAGAATCCAATGAAGAAATATAGCAGTACGAATGCCAAAACAGATAGCAATAAACAATCATTATCATTGCACCAAATCAAACATATATTCTCTGGTGGGATCCACTTGCTTGGCAAAAAATAATACTGAAGATGACATCCCCTAATAACAGAAGGGGAACTTATATTATTGATATTAAGAACAAACATACATAACATGGTAGAATATAGCAAAGATGGGAATGCAAACGTCTGAGAAAGGAGAGGTTCTTAGTATTACCGACAACACAGAGTTGTGACTGAAGGAAATGGTGAACTGGTGGTCAGTAAACCTGTGGATGTCTTTATTATTCATGGAGAAATGGTGAGGCTCTCGGAAAAGACTTGCTTCAGATGACATTCATAGTGCCATACACGGTTCAGCCCAATGAAGCCTAAAATAACAGATTTATAAGGACATGTTGAGTAGGTTAGATTACAGAGAACGATGGTTATCAATTTGAGGAGTTTCAGAAGTAAAATCATAGCATATACTAAGACCTCTTGGAACAGAGCATTACCTCATCTCCCTCACCGCGAATAGCAATTAACACAGTTTAAGATTTGTTTCACACCTTTGCTATCGTCTCCCTCACCGCGAATAGCACAGCTTAAGATTTGTTTCACACCTTTGCTAGCTCCATCGTGAGGAATATGAGTTCTGGATTACTGAGATATGAAAATGACAACAAAAGGCTTGAGCTGGCTTTCCTAGCTTCCACAAGGCCTCTTGAGTCACTGTAAGCACCTGATGACACACATAGAAAGGAAATAACATTTTGATATTTTCACATGAAATCTTTATAGATAACCGGCTAACTAATGAGTTTGCAAATCAAGAAAAGATAATGCTTAGCTCTTGGAAATATCATTCCTACATATGGGTCATCTAGTAGACAAGGAGCTTGACAGAGCGCAACCACCTGCAAAAATTGTTTGTTAATTTTATTATCTAGACGAACTGAAGATCACATGTATGTCTTCATTGTAATTTGTAAGTCTCTTTTTCTAGAGAGTAAAGCCAATATGCAGAAGCACAAGATGATCAAAAGTGTATACCTTTATGCCTTTTCTAGAGCTCACCACTTACGGCATACTGACACTTCTTCATGTTTTCATTCAGAGGTCGTATTCGAGAGCCATTTATCTTCACACGTTACAGCAATCGCATACCGCACTTCAACCTTATCGAAACAAAAGAAACGAAATTGTGAGAATCCGTAAGACTGGATCAAATGAATCGACATCAAAACTAAAAGGCGACGGCTTTTCAAATGGGTTATCAACACCATTGAAGAAAAAAAAAAATTGATCATCGCCATAACTTTAGATTCGAACTACAGAGACTTTCGGTTGGATTTTGTTGACAGAGCTTTCGATTTTTCGCTGGAGGCTTTCGGGTTTGCTTGCTTACAAGTAAGTTCAGACGAAGCGGTTGAGCAATCTTTATACGAGGATAAAGAGAGGGAGGAGGAACGAAACTACAAAGAAATTAATGAGCACCATTGATCAAGAAGAGCTCACCGTAACAGACATCAGGGAGAACCGAGATGGTGAAGACGAAGTGGAACGCAATCGATGCGTCAGATAGTATGATTATTGGTTGCTGGGTTCGACATAGGATCGAGTTAATTTTTTACGACACTGTAAGCCCATTTCTATCTTCCCTCTGTAGCTTATATTATGACGTGGTCAAATAACTGTTTCTCATTGGTCAATTTTTTAATCCTGGTCTCTCCTTTGAGCATATCCACTTTTTACTTATTGTTTGATTTTTTTTTTTTTTGTCATTTGTTAGATTATAAAAGATCAAACGAACGTTCCGAACATCACTACAATGCTATCACAAATAAGACCAGATAGCTAACCCCTTACCACACCGACAGACCAAGCCAGCCCCTGTCACTATACCCCATATACCAAAAAATTACAGCCAAAAACCAATGCCACAGTTGAAAAGAGTCGAACACTACACAGAGGATAGAACCTCCTCACTCTGAACGAATTTAAACAACCAAGAAGGACTACCCGCTCACTCTGAAAGAATTTAAACAACCAAGAAGGACTACCCGCTCACTCTGAAAGAATTTAAACAACCAAGAAGGACTACCCGCTGCCACATAAGATCGGTGATGCCGTCCTTTGATTACACTCTGAGCAATGAAGAAGGCTCCTCTATTTGTTGAACGATCTCCTTTCGTTACCCTCCACCATTCCATCCTTGCCAACCTGTTCATTATCATTGTAGATTGGCCCTTGAAATTTGGCTTTGCTCTCGGTATCAAGATTATGTTGTTGAGAGTACAATCATCAATCGCAAAAATCACTTTGTTATAGTGGTGGGAGTTAATACTGTCCACCGACCATACCATTGCCTCCAATTTTGCCTCATGTAAGCTGCCAACCTGATTGAATTCTCTTATTTCCAAAGTCAACTCTTATATTGCATTTAA
>NC_027756.1:17271313-17283480 GCF_000695525.1 Brassica oleracea var. oleracea | reverse complement strand
TTTGGAGGAGGAGACCATTTTTTCTCCGATTTTCCCCTATCTCATTCCTCTCTTCCTGTTCAAAAGTTTGTTCATGGACTTGAGCAAGCGACCATAGTTCTGATTCCACATACGCCTTCTTCATCACTTCCTCCGGTATAATCTATCTTCCTTCAAAAATGATGTTGTTCCTGCTCTTCCATATGAACCAGATGAGCCATGGTATTGTCTTTTTAACCTCCGCTGGAATGTTCTCCTTCATCATCACTGTCATCAGATAGTAGATGTTGTCCTAGTGCGATGTTTGATCAAATCCGTTTTCATCCGCCTTCTTCATCGGATAGTAGACAGTAACGACGAAAGAAGATTCTCACTCCCATGTTCTCTAGAACTCAAGAATCAAATAAGATCAAGTATAAGAATAACTCTCTTTATTAATGCTTAAGAAAAAAATTCAAAACTTAATTAAGCTCCGAACTGCAATGGTTAGCTTGAGTAATCTCTGAAACATCCAAGAAAAGTTATAGGTTTCTCATATAGAGACCAAAGATGAGCATGATTTAGGTATGTATGCCTCAAAGCCATCCAAATAGATCCAGCTCTAAAAAAGAGCATCCAAATAAGCTTTACAGCATATTTTCACTCTAAACCTCAATGTTACGGATCCCCAGTTCTCTCCTTGGTTTTGGGGCAGAGAGATCCAACCAAGCGACTTATGCACCAGAATGATTTCCAATCACCTTCTTTGAGAGGAAGGAGGAGCTACAAACAGAGTTTATGGGGTTTTTATCACCTTTTTGGGAGGAAAAACAGATTTGTCGATTGTACCTGAGATATAATATTTTTATAGATTCATGCTAATTTCCCTTTTTAAAAAAAATATCTAGATATTCAAAGAGTATCTTCAACTGGAGATCTCTTATCAAAACACTAGTAAGTAGTAACAATATTTTTTGAAACAATAAGAACACAAAAAAAGCTCTAAGCATTCTCAAACAAATTTCATCAAAAGCATATATAAGTACGTATTGTAAATGAAACAAGAGACAATAATAATCGAAGAATAATAGGTTGAACGAAGTAAGCAGTGAAGCAAAACAAGAATAAAAACAACAAACATATACATTTAGTAGTCGGAGTCTTTTACAGACAGAGTTGCTAAAGAAGACAAACACCAAGACAAATCTCCCAATACAGGACATATAATGGTGTATGATTTCACAAAACAAACCCACCACAAAACACTCACCTAAAAAACCCAACGACGATTAAGTCAAAAATACAAACCAATGACATAAGAAAACCTGAAGCAAATACATTCTTAATTCTTTCTCCCCTCTAGAGATTGAGTCTCTCCAGAATTTTATTCCCATACATGTTGCACCTCATCAATCGTTTATTACGATCAATATGCATCATCAAGATCATGCGCAACTCGTCCTGCATACACCAAACAAGATTTGCATGATCTCCAACATAAATCTCTACGCAGAAATATACCACAGTATTAATCAAAGTACGGTCTTGATATTCATTACCTTACAGACAAACCATGCCGTTTGAATGACATAGTTTCCAAACGGATCAAGAAGAAGTGTATCAATATCTTTAAGCAAGTCGTATACGATCAAGCTAGGGTCGATATACTCGATTTTCAAGAACTTTTGCACAACATGGCTTGCAAATTTGTTACGAGCGAGGAACGCGTAGTTCCCTAGCAGCTGTTTTATGAGCGAAACTGTTACATTTGGATCACCGAGCTCCAGTAGATACTGCACCACGTAGTTTCTGAAGGAGAGAACATATAGTACTTGTAAGTAACCAAATTAGGCTATGAGAACATAAGAATATGATTGTATGTAATCATTCATCTCATGTTTACCCGTAGGAGTCAGCGCAGATTCTCAACGCGTTCGCGATTATCTCCTGAATCAATCTTTGCTTTACCACGTTACAACCAGTTTCAAGACATTGTTGAAGCATGCGGCAGCCATATTCATCAGTTGCTATCTGCAAACAGTTCTGAGCGATAACTGCAAGAAGCTCCTGTAAAGAACAAAAGACAAAACGCAGGGGAGTGTCATATTCCAAGACCAAACCTGTTTGGAAAATGCGATTGCTAATTTTACTTGTACCACAAGTAAGAAAGTTAGCTAGGTTAGAACTGCTACAGAACATACCATACAGATATTGTAGAATATATTTTTGGTCATGACTTCATAACTGAAGAAAACAGACTGTACTGCAAAAATAACTGGTCCATCTAACTATTGTAACTACTTTGAGTTGCTACAGTATATTTCTTCAACTATATATATATATATATATATATATATTGTGTTATAAGGAAGTGATTTCAAGTTTGAGAAAGACAAAGATGAAAATTGACTCCAAAGAACCTACCATATCATAAAAGAATATATCAAGAACTGAGTACTGTGGATGAGAGAGATGCTTACCCTAGTGTGGGAGGGATTAAACTGCTTGAAGCATTGGAGAATCACAAATGCATTGCTGCTCCTTGTCAATAAAAGTGCTCCCAAGCTGACAACTCCCACTATGCGTAAAACTTGTTCCTCAGTTTGAAGACACCTCAACAGCGACTTTACCGCAAGGGCTCTGAAAATGCCAAAAACAAAGAGAAAAAATCCAAACTAAACACACATAAACTGAGCGTAATGCTTAGACAACTCAACAAAAGGTTGATAAGAGGTGTGTACCCGACAGGATCAGTGCAAATTTTAACAAATCCAAACTGTTGCTGAGTGATGACATCAACAATCTGAGAGATCTGTTCAGAGCTGCACCTCTCCATAAGCTTCCTCAGAACGTGATGGCCATAAGGGTCAACCATCAAGTCACAGACGTGAAAGATAACACCCTCGAAAACCACATCGATGGTTTCCTTGGAGCCCTCGGAGATCTTCCTCTGCAACTCAGCACTCGAACTCTGATCTTTAGCAAGCGAAGCAATCGATCTCGTTCTAGGGTTCCCGAAATACAGAGACTGATCATGGTTGTTCAAGAACCCTTGGTTGTTCTTCCAAGAACTATTGTTCCTTACATAACCTAGTCCATTGTTGGAACCCCAATGACGACCTCTTGACAAAGGAGGAACGTCTTGCGAGTTTCCGTTTCGGAAAACACCACTGTTAGGATTCCTATATCTCCCTGCATCAGCATTATAGCCAGGGGCGCCATTGATCTCTTGGTATTGTAGTGACGACGACGAAGAAGACGATCCATTGGTCCAACGGTTTTCAAGAAACGGAGGAACACTTGAATCGGCAACGGAGAGCGAACCGAAGGAGGATTCTAGGGTTTGCAGATCAGCACCACTGGGGAATCTAGATAGCCGTTCATCTAGAAATCTGCGAGAGTAATTGGGTTGAGGCTGAGAAGGTTGCAACTGAGTGGCACCTAGTTGATTCACCGGAGTTGGATTCTGCTCTTCATGGCTTTCGCTGTTGGTGTTGTTGATGCCAGACGAGTCCATGACTAAGGAAAAGCTGAATTACCCGAAAACAAAAAAAAAAAGAAAGAGAATATATATATCTTAATGGAAAGATAATCTGAGATCTTAGATATTAATGGAAAAATACTGATTAAGGTAAATAAGAGAGAGATTTTTATTTGAAGAATGAACAACTAAAGAAACGAAAATCTAAGAGATTGAACCAATACGTTTCAATTCTGTAGATTCTCTTTTACTCTTTCCCCCTCTCTCTCTCTCTCGCTCTCTGGCTTTTTCTCTCTCTAGTCTTTAGTTTTGAGTCTTTGCCACGCAGATTAAATAATCACAGAAAATATTGAAGTTCTTATTGACTTCTTATGGTTAAGACGGATTGTTATGATTTTTTTTTTGTTGATAAATACACAATCTAACGTGAGATATGAAAAAAATAATATTTAATTTAGATTATGATTGACGTAACAGAATAATATATACTTGTGTATTTATGTATATCGGTAGGTTTTACCAAAGTAGTTTAGGTTTTGGTAAAAGGATATTCTTGTAAATAATTACAATGAGAAGTTTTTCATCGGTACATTTAATTTTTTTTTATCTCGTACTAAACCAAAAGAGAAGAGAATCTGCAAGCTTTCCTCCTCTCCTACTCAAGAAACTGCAGTTACTTCGAATAGTCTTCTAAAATTAATTCGAATATCATACGAATATAAGATATTTGATTTGGGTCTGATTCATGTATAGATTAATACTTGCAAAAATTAGTCCACTGGCGAAGAAGCATTCACCAACCGGGGCAAAATCCACCGCCGGCAGCATCTTCAAGCGCGGAAGGAGAAATAGACAAAGAAGCGGACGAGTGAAAAAGACACAACGTCCGTGAATGCACAAACAAGACATGAGAAAGAGATGGGAACAGACACGACGTCTCGTCTTCTTCAGTTCGAGTCTCTGAAAGATAACGCAATTCTTGATCTTGTATCCAAAAATGAATTTAGTCCATAGGTGAGAGGTCTTATATCCATTGCCAAACTTCTGATTCATCTGCATAGAGTTATGCATCTTTAGTTATTCGTTTGCATTCAAAATAACTCATTCTCTTCTAATGCATTATAAAACTTGAAAAGAGTTTTTCAAGTTTGCATCTTTAGTGCCTCGGACTGTTCTCCGGTTGTTAACCCCTATGACCTCTTCTCTTGCTGCAGGTTCCGGTATCAAGACCAAGAAGTGATGTACTGAAACCAAATGGTTGTTAGAAAATGTTCCTTCGCAAAGCTTTAGCCTAATCCTTAGGATTATGATTAAACCTTAAGTAGTAATTTTAGAGAGTCTTTTTAGGTTTTTTTGTGGCTCTCTTTAGCTTATGTGCTTTAATTAGCTAGGATTTGAGTTTTTCAAAACTTGTAATCTCCCTGTGTCATTAATTTTTTTAATGAAAATTCACGTACTTAACAAAAAGAAAAAAAAAACTTGAAAAGAGGACAAAAGGACTTTAAAGTACATGATTTGATTCAATAAAAAAAAGAGTGAATTAAGCACTATTAAGGACTGTAGACAGTGCAAATATGAGATAAAGCTTGTGTAGACAGTGCAAATATTCTAAAAAAAAAACTCAAAGCAAAAATTAGAAAAAGCTAAAAATATAATTTATAGCTTTTATTCAATACTCTCTGGCTTTCCTATTATGTGTTATTCTATAGTATATTTGTTACAAAGTAAGTGTTATTTGATTATTTGAGTATAGTTTTTACGATTATTTCTTATGTGATTAATTAAATTAATAAGAATAATATTATGCATTTTATTTAATAGTTAAACAAAGAAAAAACTAAAAATTTATATATTCTTAAAAGTGGAAGTATAGAATTAGACTTCTTTTGAATGTAAAATTATACTTAAAACCATTTTACATCAAATGTCTGATTGGCATTAGGGCTTTGAAGGCTTTGTGAGATTAGAAGTTTCTAAAGTTTTTTTTTACCAATTAGGTTTAAAAAAAAAAAATTCTTGTTCTATGAGATCCATATTGTTGCATTTTTATCATCATATATATTTAATTTTTCAATAATAGTAAAATTTACACTTTAAATAAAATACTTCAAAAATATTATTCAAAATTTCTACAATTTTAATGACCAGTTTGAGTTAAATAAAACTTAAAATAATAGCCAAAGTTTCAACATCGACATTTTCTACAACTATAATTCTAAAATAAAGCCCAAAGCGGAAATTGTTACCAATGGGAGCCCAAGTGTTAACTTATAAGTAAACTTTGGGATACAAAATGACCCAAACCAGAAATGCAAGATATCTTCATAGTTTGAGCTCCCAGTGTTCCGCATCACGAATAGGCTGTTACAGACATTCTTGTCTATTATTTTCATCAGTCTTTGAGCCGGAGAAGGAGCTTGGCCGTGGCGTCGTTGGTGAGTTGGTTCCTTTCTTTCCACATTAATATTGATTTATTTTTTTCGTCTGATCTGATTGTTTAAGAAATTTGAAGGTTATATGTAACTTTTGTAAAGGTTTAAACAGCGTTTAGCTCAGCTTATTACATGACAGCCAAAGATCTCATATGTTTCTTGTTGCCATATGAGTAATGTTTGCAAAAATATAACAAAACTATATTAAAATCTGCGTGTGATGAATATTATATATATATATTATGAAATAATAGATATATATTGAATAATTAAAAAGTCACCAACTATTGCGTATATAATTAAATTGGGGCGAACATATAAATAAATTTTATTAATCCAAACAATTTTTTTTTCTATTTGATATAGTATATAATTAAATATAAATGATATTAAAATATATATAGTATATATTTGCATTAATATCTATTAAATTATGCTTTCTACTCATATGTTTTTTTATCATTTGTATGTTTTATAGCAAGAAAAAAATTAAATTATTGATAACAAAATTTTCATTGTGGGATTAATAGTTTTGGCAATTAATATTTTTTTAAAAAAATTTAAGCTATTAATATTTGTTCAAAGCTTTTATCAAAAGTATATTTTTCAAAGTAAATTTCTAAATTAAAATATTTTATGTATTTTTATATGGTATATAGTGTAATTTAAAAAAAAATATATATATATATATCTATATATATTTATATCTTCTAGTCTGAATAATTGTTAACTGAGATTGTATACTTATATGATTTTGTAATCATTTGTATTTTGTTATAACCAAAATTTTAAACTATGTATCACAAATTTGAATGTGAGAATTTTAACAGTATTAGTAATTTATAGTCGTTTTAAAATTAAAAAAAAAACATATTCAGAAAATATTAAGTTTTATAATATGGTTAATATGGTTGTTTAATTTATTTTAATAGTAAAATTAAACTTTAATAGTAAAATTAAACAAATCTAATAAAAGATACACTAATTGTTATCAAATTTTTATTATTCAAAACTATTAATTGTCATATATACTTTAGGCACATTAGACAATTCAGTAATTTTTATTTAAGGAAATAATGAAGAATATTAATAATATATTTATGGTTATTTTAAAAAAATCTTATTATATATTTAGATGGACCAACCTATTTGTCTAATGATTCTAAAAAGCATCATAGTGATTGACACATGGCTACAAAAAAATGTTGTAGTGTTTCTCAATTAATATATAAAGAATCTTACTGTATTTTATGAATGCGTAGAGAAAAAGATATTTAATTTGTTATATGTTGTTTTGAGAAAAAAAAAGATCAAATAGTATCAGTTTACCAATTTTATTTTGTATCAAAAAACAATCATAACTTTAATTTCAATATTTAAATTGACTATCAAATCTATTAATTTAGGTCATACTTTTATCTACTTAAAAAGTTGTCATTAACCGTTGAATTTATTTAAAAGTATATTAATTAAACATTGTCTACCTCATTATCTACTAACATTACATACAAGAGTAAATCATTCTATTAAACGCATCAGTTCACATATATATATCTTATTAAAGTAGAAGTATTTTACTTTAATAGATAGCAGATAAAAAAAAATAGTGCTTGGAAACATGAATAATAGTATAGTAGTAAGTTACAAGAAAAAAAAAAGTAATGGGTTTATGCTATTAAAAAAACTGAAAGTAGTCCATTATATTATGTTTTTTTTTTTGTGCAACTGAAAGTGGTCCATTATAGTAGTCCAAAAAAAAGTAATGGTTTTTTGTCCATTATATTATGTTAAAAAGTAAATGGTTTATGTTACTTGATATACATATTCAAATCAAAATAATAATTTAAAATTGATTTATATCAAAAATTCATTCAAAAATATACATATATTCAAAATTTGATTTTTACTTACATATTTTCCAATAACCATTATAAAAATGTTTTCAATATATATAAGAAAAATACAATACAAAGCTCAATTTCAAACACCAACGTAAATTATGGTTTTTATATTTCACATTGAAATGTAAAAATATAATATATGTGATTATTTATATGATCGTACGTATAAAATATTATTAATTATAAGAAAACTAATTTGATGGTACGTATAAAATACAATTAATTATATGCTAACATATATTTTTGTAACCTATGATGACACATATATGATATATAATAGTGATTAGGGATGAGCGTTCGGGTTCGTTTTCAGGTTTGTTTGGGATTTTTTGTTCGGTTCAGATTTTTTAGGATTCGGTTCGGATTTGGATAACCAATTTAAATTGGTTTGGTTTAAATATTTGGATAGAGAATTAATAATTATTTAAGTATTTTTGGAGTTTTGAGTATATTTTAACTATTTTAGATATTTACGTTTGATTATTTGTATATATTTTCAAGTATTTAAACAAACTTAAAAGTATCATATATATTCTCGATGTTTGTATATATATTAAATCTGAAAATAATTAATATATATAAGTATATAAATCTATTTTGAATACCCAAAATACTTCGGTTCGGATTAGGTTTCAATTCTTCAAAATATCAAAATTTTGAATAATTCGGATATTTAATCAATTTCGGTTCGGATTTGGTACTACTTATTCGGAATGGGATCGGTTTGATTCTTCGAATTCGAGTTTTTTGCTCAACTCTAAATAGTGACATAAAAACAAATAGTATCATATTTTCTTAAAAATACACATGCACGGGCGGACGGATCAAAATCTAGTTTCAATTATAGTTGTAGGACGTTTACTAACTTTTACACATATGTTGTTTTATATATAATTAGAATATAACCCGGGTGGTGTTACAAAAAAAAAAAAAAAAAAAAACCCGGGTGAAGCCACCGATGGAGTTTTTTCAGGATACTTTAAAGGAAAGACGGGTTTGGCCAAGGAAATCCTCTATCCCCTATTCTGTTTGTTATGATGATGAATGTCCTTTCCATGATGCTCAACACGGCTGCTGCTACAGGTTCCTTTGCTTATCATCATGATTCTTCTCAGTTGCAACTTACTCACCTGTGTTTTGCTGATGATCTATTAATCTTCCTTGAGGGATCAGTAGACTCTTTGATGGGAGTTTTGGCCGTTCTAACTGAGTTCGAACACATGTCAGGTCTGGCGGTAAATATTGAAGAAACTCTCCATTATAACAAACAGAACAGGGGTAAGCATTAATGGAGTTTCTTCGTGATACACATATCTCTCTTTTCACATATATATGTCGTGATATTTGAATTAATTTTCAGCCAAATTACTCGGTCTATCATTTTAAAAACAAGAACATAAATCAAATAGTCCAACTAATGAAATATAATAGTTACTTCAAGCTCTATTCCGTCTATAGTTTGTCATGAGATACGAATATTGTATAAAATGGAACTATATGTGTATCTTATTATATTTTTAAAATCGAATTAAATTGTTTTCAAATAAAAAATCAAAACAATTATAATCGATATTATCAAAATTCTGGAAATATAAACAATTATAACAATAAATAGTTATCATACCGAATATACTCAAAATCTAAACAATTATACCAATTTGTTATAACCAAATCTAAACTAAATGGTATTATAAATCATTTAATTAAAAGTATAATTAATAATGACCTAGCCGAATATACTTCAAATCTAAACAATCACACCAATTAGGTATAACTGAATCTAAACTAAACTGTATTATAAATCATTGAATTAAAAAAATTGAAATCAAATTTTATAATATAAAACTATTTCTAAAAACAAACTATATTTCTTTAAAAAAATCAATTATAATATGTTTATAATTAAGGTAATAACAAACCTAACCATAATCATTATATATACACACATATATATTGCTCCTGATCGTTTCTAATCACAACAACACCAAAATTATTCACATAAAAAACATTTATATTTAATAATTTTAATACAAAACATATTAATTAAATAATTATAGGATATAAAACCTATTCATTTAGGAAAATTATATAAAAGACTTTTATCATATCCACATTTTTTGAAAAGTTTATTTAATTGAAATTGATATAAAACACTAATATGTTTATAGTTATAGATTTTATTTACAGCATTAAAGATGTTTATATATTATTTATTGAACTAATCTATTTTAATTCAACTAAATTTGTTATAAAATACACAACTAATACAATATAAACCACACAAAGAAGTAAATTATTCCATGAAAAAAATACAATAACATTTTTTCCAAAAGATTATAAAATATAAGACAAGCAAGAAAAAATAAATTAAAAAAAAAAATAAATTATAAATATTAATAAATAAAATCTCGCGCATGCCTGATAGTTTAAAGTTAGTTGTAACATAAAAATTTACGACCATATCAGATGATCAATATATGATACATACGATCGACTTATATTCTATAAAATATTTTTTTTTAGTAAGAATAATAAAATTAAAAATTAGTTGCTTCCTTTTAATGTTTATTGTTTCATCTTAATTTAATGTTTAAAATATTATATGCTCTCTTAAAATATAATTGTTATTAATGAATATATTTAAAATTACGTTTATAATGTATATATATCCTCTTTATATTCTAATTTTATGATATTTTATTTTTGTTTTTATGTCTTTACAATAATATTAATAAAAAGTAAAACTAAAATATAATATTTTAATAATGACATTATACATAATTTGTTTAGTTCATTAAAGATAATATTGTATTTGATCAATCTAAGAATTTATGTGGACCGACATGCATAAAATTTTATTTTATAAATATAATCTTTATATTTTAGTTTTATAATATTTTGTTTTTGTTATTATGTGATTTGGAAAAAATATTATAACGAAAAGAAAGCTAAAAGTAAAACTTAGTTTAAAATATTATAAGTAAAAAGGAGAACCAAAAGTAGAAAATCTTAATAATGGTGTTAAGCATAATAATTTTAGTTTATTAAGGATATTATTGACTTTTCAAATGAAATATATTATAATGGAAAAAAACCACTGAAAGTAAAATTTAATTTCAAATATTATCAATAAAATAAATAACTTAAAATATAAAATCTTAATAATAACATTATGCATTATATTTTTGGTTGATTGTAAATATATATCATTATAATTTAAATATTTTAAAAACTAATATGAAAACCACACATAAAAAAATTGATTTTTCAAATAATATTATAGAGATTGGCAAAATACGTACATTTACATGGAAGGATATTATTACTCCTTGAAAGAATCATTCAACAAAAACTTTCAAGTTATACATTTAATTTAAATATAAGAAATCCAAAAAAATCGAAAAACAGAAGTAGAAATTGTTGATTAGTGGCCAACTCCTTTTCCGCTCGGCCCAGAAGCTAACCGGAAACAATAGCTCCTCATCAAAGGACGCTTACTGCTCCAGCTTTTCTTCACCTTCATGGCCGCCTCGGTGGATTGATCTTGGCCGTTGACGTCTCTCCATTGTTTCGATCGTAAGGCTCTGCAATCAACCCTCCTAAACATCAAAGACGAGCCCACCAGTAAAAAGATCATAGACAGCACAAACACATTAATCTTCTTCTCCATTATTATAACTATTTTTTGCATTTACTTCTATCTCTATCTTTTTCTTCTGTTTCTTGTTTTCTTTCTTTTTGAGATTTAAAAGAACGGCCTCTTGGTTTTTGTTTATATATGCATTTGTGCGTGCGTGTGTAACCAAAGTGCATTTATTCTTGACCAAGAATGTTACAGCATGTTCAAAGGCAGCTCTTAAGCATGTCCCTTAACTTAATTAATAAAAAAAAAATGGAAAACACGAAATAAAGCCAAGGGACATCCCCTAATTAAGTGCTCGAAGACACGGTAGTTTGGGCGACGTGTCACGTCGTTATTGGCTCTCCGAACGGTGAAGTCGTTCTTGTTTCTCTCTCTCTTTCCTTTCTCTTCTCGGTTGCTCCGCAAGAGTGGCGATAACGGCGATTCCTCTCTCCCTCTCCGTTGAGCTCGTCGACGTCTCTATGGATATTCCTCGTCGATGATGGACAACGGCGAGCTCTTTCTCTCTTTGTCGGTGCTCTCCTCGACGAAAAGGCGATTCTTCTCTCTCTCTCTCTCTCTGTCTCGGTGATCTCATCGACGAAACAGCGTTTCCTCTCTCTCCCTCTCCGTTGAGCTCGTCGACGTCTCTATGGATATTCCTCGTCGACGATGGACAACGGCGAGCTCTTTCTCTCTCTGTCGGTGCTCTCCTCGACGAAAAGGCGATTCCTCTCTCTCTCTCTCTGTCTCGGTGATCTCGTCGACGAAAC